>NC_081405.1:506642608-506942608 GCF_030272615.1 Cryptomeria japonica | reverse complement strand
ACTCACTTCTAACGCTGTCCACACGGCACTTGGTGGGACTTCCGCCTCCGCCGCCTCTCGTCGCACGTAGGTCTGAATGGCTACTTGGAGTAGAATCGAAAATTCTCTCGTCGCAGTGTCTTCTCCTACGTAGAGTTCTGTTTGGGCATCGTCGACCTCCGGGTTCACCTCACCAACGGGTAGGCCCATTGTGTCTGTGCGCCATCCGTGTCTCCGTGTCTCCTGTTCCCGAGTTCGTGTCGGCAACGGCGCCAAATGTTTACCTCACTGGGTAAACAGGAAGAATACAGAAACTGAACAGCAATGCACAATGCAATTACAAAGGAAGTACCAGAATAAGCTTTCCATTAATGTCAAAAGATGTTCATATTATAATCTGTCGCCAACATTACATGTCCTCCAATACCCGGAGGTGATACAATATATGACTGCCGAAGAGGTGCGACACAACCGTCGCGACTCCAACTACCTACCCGTCGGCTAACTAACTATTATAATTAACATTACTAACTATACACTTTTTCCCGATAACAAAGACACAAGGCATATTTGTAGAAAGCATATGAAGCAAACACATGAATGTATGTAGTATATATAACAAAGAGTATATGACAACACTGAGCATTCTCATAAACATCCATACAGAACACCCATAATTAAATGTTAAAATATTATCAAATATGGTGAATAGTTGTTAATCTGTTGTATGCTTAGCTCTCATACATTGCATGACTCTCCTCTTCCTGAGTCTCTTCTACCTTACAAGATGGAAGATTTACTATGCCAAGGGCGCATGACACAGTCTACACGTGGCTTCCTCAAGGTTTTCTACCCATCTTGGGACATTTTCGCCATGTGACCGGTTTACTCTGCCTCTCTCCTCCACACACTCCCTATCTCTGTAAGTATTAGAGAAAGAAGAAGAATTGAATCCCTACAATCTATGGAATAATGATTAATGATATAGAAAACACATAATTATTTGCAAATATACATGAAACACCTATCTAAGAGAATACATAATGCACATGAATACACTAAGGCAATAAGTGCACACATGAAACATAAGGTATACACATTGGGCATAGAGAATACGCATGAATATACTTAAGGCAAGTAGCATTTACATGAAAACACATTTAGTATAAACCAAAGAAACGGGACTCGGACTCGGCTCGGACTCGGCAAGGCCAACTCGGACTCGGACTCGGGACTCGGCGTCAGACTCGGCTCCAGACTCGGCTGGACTCGGGATAGTGAAAAACTCAAGAAATTTAGAGATTTTTAAATATTTAAAACTTGTTTCAGACACCCTTTATTGAATACACCTTAAAGACACAATAACATCATCAAACTCGGCTCATTTGATTACATACACAAGTATACATCAATCACATAAGCATAAACGCAAATTGTAGCTGAAGAAAATAACAAACATAGATATATAAATATTGTCAAATGTATACAATATTACAAAACTCATGGAATAAAAAATCCATGTCATCATATGATCATCATCAAATGTTTCATATAAATACCAAAGGTGAATACAACTACAAGTCTATGGCTCAGAGGAGCCTGCACTCTCCGGCCCCAGCCCCCTGCAAAGGCGTCTAAGGTAGGTCCTGGATGATTCGACTGCCATAGCCGCTCCCCGTGACACCATGCCATGCTCACCAACATCAGGAACATCCGTGTCACTATCTGCCTCTGAATCTCCTGTCTGTGCTCGTGCTCTCCACTCCTCCTCTACCATGGCTACAGTCTCAACCTCTATATCTACCTGGTCGATCCAATCAATGTCAGACTCGGAGGTTAAATTTTCTCTACTTCTATCGATGCAGTTTCCCCCATATTTTTCGACGGGGGTTTGGGGGCAGCGCCCCCAAGGTGGGGTCAAGGGGCAGCGCCCCTTGCGCACTCCCTGTCGCGATACAGGGCGAGGTCGAGGGGCAGCGCCCCGCGAGGCCAAAAAAGCTTATTACAAGTCTGAATTAGGGTTTCTTTGAGAGTCTTCCTTAGGGCCTAGTTTTGCTCTTGTTGCTAATTGGGTCTTGCTTGGTGAGTGAGTATCATTCTTGAAGGTCCAAGCTAGGTCAAGTTGGTGAGTGATAAAGTCTGGAATGTCATCCTGATCTTCAAATGCCCTGAAATTTGGCTAAGTCTGGAATGTCCTGATCCTGAAATTTGACTAAGTCTGGAAAACTGAAGAATCCTCCAAAAACTAGATTTTGCAATATAACTCCTGGAGGCCCGAAACCACTCTCAAACATCCTGACAGTATATATGGAATATAACTTAAAGTATAAGAAAGAAGAAAGATATAAGGAAATATCACTTATACTTAAATGTTATATTCCATAAAATAATCCTGACGGAGAGACCAAAATGTCAAATTTCGCCCTTCCAAAAAAACTTTTTAAAATGTTTTTTTTTTGGTCATTTTATTAACCCAGCCAGTAGCCGAGTCTGGGGCTCAGGACTCGCCGAGTCTGGCGAGTTTACTCTCCAGACTCGGCCGAGTCCGAGTCCGAGCCCCTGGGACTCGTTTGGCCTGACTCGAACTCGGACTCGCCGAGTTTGGGCGATTTCGGGCGAGTCTCGTTTCTCTGGTATAAACTATACATGTAGGGCACATTAAAAATGAGCAATGCATTACGCATATACATAGGTAGAACATGTCCTACCTCCCTCCATAATGGGATGGTAGTGTTGTCCTCATTTTTGTTTTCAAAAATGAAGGACCATTACATGAGATTTTTGTGAAAAAAAAATGAAAAATTTTACTCTATGGCACGCTTCTCGAGGCAGAATTTTGACTAATCCTTGGACTAGCTTAATCCTCAGTCCATCCTCGAACTACGTTTCGAATTTCGTCAAATTCTGGGTTCGTTTGGTCTTTCCTTCAATTTCGGGTTTTAAAATCCCGACTGCAGGTGGAGAATTTTCTTCAAACTGCAAGTTTTAATGATATCCATTGTTTTGGTCTTTGTAGGGAAATTTTTAGCTTATTACATGTGCATTTTTATTAAAAGATGAATACTTGTAATTTGTTTTAAATTTCCCCTTTGTTGTTTTTATTATTTTAATTGTTTTTTGTACTTTTTAGTTAAAATAGGGATTTTTTGGTTAAGTTACAAGTAAATTTGTAATTCTTTCCAAAAACCCCCACTTTAATGGTTTTTACATGTAATAGGGATTTTAAACTCCTATTACATGTGTGCAAGTAAGTTATAACTTGTTGTAGAGGTTTTATTTCCTCTTTACAAGTAAGTAAAACTTGCAACTCTCTCCAAAAATCCCGATTTTGCCTTGAAAGTGAAAAAGTGACAATTTAAAACTTGCACTTTGTCTCCAAAAACCCGATTTTGCTCATAAAGTGCGTTTTTGACATTTTAAACTTGCTATTTGGCCAAAAAATCCCGATTTTGCCTAACATGTTGAAAAAGTGAAATTTTAAACTTGTTATATCCTCGAAAAAACCTGATTTTCATTGTTTCATGCATTTTAAACTTGCTATTTGTTCCAAAAAACCCGATTTGCAAGGAAAAACATTTTTTTTTGAGGATTTTTAGCAAATTTTTGTGGAGAATTTGTTGGAGGAGGAAGACGTTTAGGATTCCTTCCTATTTCCATGCATTTTTAGACACCTTTCACGCCACATGGAGGTTAAGATTGCTGGTTTTTAGCTTTATAACAGCAGCCACGTTTTTTCAAAAAACCACGTTTTTTTGCCATTTGGAATGCCACGAATCAGCAATGTTATGAATCGTTTTGGCTTGGTATGCTAAGGCGTTGAGGTTAGAAAGAGTCTTGGCCATTTTCCATGCCATTTCTCATGCATTTGCTGCCACGTTTTTCAGTTTCGGGCATTTTTTCAAAAACGTGGCTAGGGTTTTGGAATGCGGTTAATTTATTTTTAAGAGTTCTCTTTCCTTCTTTCAAAGATTGATCATCTTTTTGAAGAAGGCATTTTCAGTTTGGAGCAAGGTAAGATTTCTTTTCTTCTTGTTTCATTTTTCTTGTTTTCAAATATGTTGATTCTTCCCCAAAAATCAGATTTTGTGAGAGATTTTCTCCTTTGTAAAGCAATTTTAGAATTGCATTGTTCTTCCCTATTTTCCCTCTTTACTTGTATTCGGGATTTTAAATCCCGATTACAAGTTGGATGAAAATAATTGTTCTTCCCTTATGGATAAAAGATTTGACCATCTTTTGTTGAAATTCCAAGTTGCAAAGATGAGAAATACCCATTCTTTCAAAATGGGGTTTTTAGAACCGGATTACATGTTGAAAGTTCTTCCCATTTTCTTAAAGATGATCTTCCCAAAATCTTTTCATATTCATTCCCATCATCCGTACATACCATTTCATCCACTCATTTCACACCTTCATTCATTTTCCCCATTTAAAAGTCTCCCTGCGGTCAGCCATCCAGAACCCGGAATTGGTCTAAAATGCACTAAAAAAACACTTGAAAATGAGTTTTAAAGGTCCGATTACAAGTGCAAACTTGTAGTTACCCATTACACATATGAAGTTGCATGTTTGTTCCCCGCAATTGCAAGTTAATACTCTTGTTTTCCCCACACATGTAATGCAACTTCCAAAACCTGAAATTCACTTGTGAGCCCATTTTTGCATCAATTTCTCTCTTCCCTTGTCAGTCCGGTTTGCACACACAATCTACCAAATCAATGGATTAAGGCATGGGCCTTATTTTGCAAGAAGATTTCAAGAATGAAGGATGATACAAAGAAGAGATACAACAACAATTCATGGTTGAGAGCATAGAATGCTTTCAAGACAAAGATGGTCATGACATGAAAAGAGGAAGGAAGCCCTTTCCCTCTTGAAAAGCTAGTACTACCCCAAACAAGAAGATAAGGATGCAGGTTCTCGTTCCGGTACAAGATGTCTTTACCAATCCAGAATACTTCAAGTTCTAGCATCCTGAAGCGACATGAAGATCATCACAGACAAAGGATGATGTAGTTTAGAGTCGTGTCTTTAGACACATGGAATAGTTTTAGTTATCTTTAGTTGTAATTGTTTTGACAAGTTACATGTAAAAGTATTTTTTGTAAAATGCAAGTTACACATTACTTGCACTTTTGTAATTACATGTAAGGCAACTACAAGTTGTGTTCAATTAGGACTGTAGTTGGAATAAGTCTTTGTTATTTATTGAAGTCTTAGTTAGTTATTGAATTAGTCTTGGTGGTTGAGAGAATCTCTCAAGTTAGTTAGGATCCTCCCACCTTTTTCTCATGACTCCTCTCCTATAAATACTTGAGGGGGTCTATTGTAATTTTTATCTTTTGGAAAGCAAGCAAAAACTCTGCCAAATTCACAGCAAGAAGTCTTTGAGCTTATGTATGTGAATTGAAAGTTTTTGAAGAATAATAAAGAAGGATTACTCAAGTTTTGAGTCTTTGAGCTACATTTTTGAGTTTGAATCTTTTTATTTCTTCCATGCAAAGTGTTTCTAAAGAAGCTTAATCTAATCTGATTTGAAGTCTTTGAGCTGCAAGTAGAGAAGATTAATTAAAATAGCAAAATCTCTAGAAGGAGCAGCAAGTCTTTGAGCTTGCGTCTATTCTTGAGGAAAAATTATTGTTTGATAAGAAATAGCAACAAGTCTTTGAGCTTGCATTAGTTCTTGTCTTTGTGTTGAAAGAATAGATTATTCCAGTCTTTGAGCTGTTGTCTTTTATTCGTTGTAAAATTTAGTATAGCAAAGGGTAGATAGGACTTCCAATAGTCAAGTCTTTGAACTTGATATTGCTGTCCCGTCCCGAAGGAAGTGACGGGAGTCTTTGAGCTTTCAGGAAACTTCATTTCCTTTCTCTTGTTTTCATTTGAAGTTGTTACCATTATTATACATTTTCTTGCTATCACTTTTCTAAGGAGAGAAAAGGATATAGGCTTCCTTGAAGAAAGAAGGAAGACTGCTGTCCCATCCTATTTTTATTTCAGTTTTAGATAGATAGGGGGAGCCTTCCCTTAATTAGGAGAGTTTCATACTCACACACTGTGGTTGAAGCCACAATTTTGTTTGTTTTCACAAGTGTACAAAATTTTCAACCAACAGGTAGATTGGCTATAAGCTTAAAGGAATCTTATCCGCGTTAATCATACATTCCTATTAATAATCAGATGTTAGAAGCAATAAAATCTCTGCAAACAGTCATACTTCTTTTCAAATGAAGACATATAATGAGTTAACTAAATCATATGATAATGCATTATATTCATACCACAATATCTACTAGTTATGTAACTGCTGTATATATATATATATATATATATATATATGTATATATGTATATGTCATGTTATCAACAATTGCATACATAATTGAATGCATTACCAAATGTTATTATGCTTATCACTACTATTTCTTCATACTATAAATTATAACCCTCTATATTATGGTCTAACCTGTTTACTACCTAAGACTAATGGAGGAAGGGGTAACTATGGTGCTAGGGCGCTAAGTAACCAAACAACAAATAGGCTTCCTCAAGGTTTTCGTATATATATGTCATGTTATCAAGAATTGCATACATCATTGAATGCATTACCAAATGTTATTATGCTTATTACTGCTATTTCTTCATGTTATAAATCATAACCCTCTATATTATGGTCTAACTTGGTTACTACCTAAGCCTAATGGAGGAAGGGGTAACTATGGTGCTAGGGCGCTAAGAAACCAAACTACAAATAGGCTCCCTCAAGGTTTCCTGATGGAGGCCCTTACCCCATATTGGGACCACCTGATTAGTGTGCAATTAGACCGCCTTTCCCTTTGCACAAATCATTCCCATCCTCCAAAGGCATTAGTAGAAGATTAAGGAATGGGCTATATATATAATAGTCTTTCATGTCTTATGAATGTACATGAAATTAAGTATGACTGTCATACATATTGCAGTCTATATTAATATTACTACTAAATTCTGCATAAGGACATTATCGGGCTTCATTTATTAAGCATACATATTCAGCACATCTCCATGCATACCACCAAGAACAAAGATGTTACTGCCTGTAACTTATAAACAGATCTGATCTGATCTGATCTGATCTGATCGATGGTGATGTCATTGGATGCTTTGATTCCTTTCCTTTATATCTTCCAATGTGAGGGAGAGATCACACCTCTTCATCATGTATGCCCTTTGGCAAGATACACACCCTTTCACCATTAGCACCCTTTGAACGAGTGCAACTCTTCTTTATTTCTGCCCTTTGAAAGGGAGACAACCTTTCACAATTAGATCTGCACTCCTCATTTAAATCAGATCTGCACTTCTGATTCCCAAATTATCCCCCTCTCAAGTGAGGTTCTCTTCTCCCTTATATATCTCATGTTTGAGGGAGTCACAACTTTTCATTCCATGTCTTTGACCATTCATTAAATTAATTATATTCTTTTTATTTTCATTTTAATTTTATTTTTATTCTTTTGAATTTTAATTTAATTATTATTATTTACCATTAAAGTCTATTTCAAAGTGGGGACATCACAATATATATATGCCAAGTCAAAACTTTCATTACATAAAATGTATTTATGTATATATGTGTGTGTGTGTGTGTTAGTTATTGGCTTGAGTGCTGGTTGATCCTCTTCAATGCCTCCCTTGATGGATGCTTGCAATGGATACTTGTACCTTCCATTGATGGCGAATAATCACGTCTGCTCATGTGTTGTACAACTTCTTGAAAGAGAAGCGAGTCTTCCTTGCATGACTGTTTCCTTTCATAACTATACAGTCTTATGAATCACTGGTTTAACTTATTGAACTACCTCTTATCATTAATGAAATCGCATCTTACTATTCTTAATGCTTAATCACGCTTATTGCTTCTTGGGGGAATCACTGCCATAGGAGTGATGATCAGATATTATTCAAGGTGTAATAACTCTCAAGGCATGAACTGTTATGATCTTATCACCATTTGATACAAACTTTTACTATCATTATTGCTGCCTACATCCATACTGTGATTTGCTGCCTTTATTAACACTGAGATTGCTGCATGGATTAATTATGAGATTTCTGTCTATGTACCAGTGCGGGGCTAGATTGCTTTCTCTCAATTTGACTGGGTCTGATTTAGATTACTGAAAATTGTGAAGTCTTATATAATAAGACAATTTTCTATGCATAGGTTTCCTATGCTCTTTAGAGGTGGTGGGATTATTGGTGTTATGGTAGAGCATGAGAGGAACAAATACACTAGAAGAGGGCATCACAGGGGCATACTCCATCAAATCCTCATCACCAACCACACTAAATGATAAAAGCTCTGTTATGTATTTTCTCACTTCCACATAACTAACCACTACCTCCAACTTGTTACAGCAGTTCATTATTATAATGGAACTCAACCATATAATGCTTGCATTGACCACCCCCATCTATACCCATCACTACCTTCAGAAGATTGAGAATTTGAGTCTGACATTTAGATGGTAAAATATCTTCTTCAACCTAAAATCAGATACATGACCTTTTCTTAACAGTTCCTTAGTGGCTTTAGCACTTTCACCTCCCTTAGTGAAAAAGCAAAAGAAAATCTAGAGATATCCCATGTGCCTCTCCACAAAAAATCACAAGAGCAAACCAACCTATTGAATACCACCATTGAAATAAATTCAACCAGCAGCACCCTTCCTCCTCATTACAAAAACACCATGAAAATATTGCACCACTGTATACGTGAGAAACAAGATACCAAGTAGCAATCATAAATAAGCGTTGATGCATACCACCACCATCTTGGATTATAACATACAAATAGAGCCTTAGGATGAAACATTAGAACTTCCCCAATCTCTCTATATTAATGATAGATGATAAACCTTCCCACCCCTTTTTATTAATACTTTCAATAGTAGTTAAACTTAATATTGAGCAATCTATCTTCATGTAGGCTAAAATGTTAGCTGCCTTATTTTGTTCGTGATAACGATGACTTGTGCTCACCATTTTAAACCTTCTTGTCCTTGAAAGCACTTCTTCTAAATAGGCTCTCAGTTTCGTGTTTGGCATATGTGTCTTTCTCAGCACATTTATCACCACTTGAGAGTCATTTTCTAGCTTAGTCTCTCACAATAGCCCAACATCATATGCCATATTTAAACCTGCAATTAAAGCCTCCATTCGATGGCATTATTGGTTTTAGATCCAAGATCCCTCCCTATTTTGCAGTAAATACCTTGCACTTATTTAGCCAGGATTGCCCCTTGATGTGCCATCAAAGTTCAATTTAGTACCAGCCAGCAGAACCTTTCAACATTGTCTTCTTCCTACTCTTTTATATTCTTGTAATGATCTAAAGGGTACAATAGTGCATTTGTTAAGGTCTATAAGTGAATGGCTATTGCAGTTGAGTCTTGATTTGGTAATATTTAATGAAAGTTTTGACTTGGCTTGTACATCATTGTAAGAGGTAGTTGCAAAGAAATCACGTTCAAGTCACTAAATTAATAAACAACTGTTCTTGATGATGCAAATGATATACCATTTGAGAGAAAGGAATGCCGTGGTAGACTTTAGTTAGTGGTCAACGATTCATGCGAGTTTGTACTTGATACTCAATTCTTTTTATTTTTGGTTGTAGGAAAGAACTACAATTTGGGTTTCATCAAAGGATTCTAACAATATCACATGTGTTAAAGTCTAGAATGAATGGCTATTGCAGAAAAGTCTAGATTTGGAAATACTTTATGAAAGTTTTAACTTGGCTTGTACACATTAGAAGAGGTAGTTGCAAAGAAACTACATTTTAATAATTAATGAATTGACATTTGTTTTTGATGATGAAAATGATATACCATTTTGAGAGAAATGTATGTTGTGGTAGGCATTAGTGGTCGATGTATCATGAGAGTTGTAATGGATATTTATTCTTTTTCTTTTGGTTGTAGGAAAGAATTAGAATTCCAAACAAGTATGGGGAGATGTTAGTAGGAATTTTGGATCATACTGGATCGAAACAACTTGTTATCCTTTGTCATGGACTTCATTCATCTAAGGTTCAAAGTATATGTTATTTTTGTATTCATTTTTTCCACATCAAATACTAATATATGTTTCTACTCCCACGCCTTAGTTTATATGACATTACTTTTGAGAGTTACGGTTTATTGCAAGTTCACAGTAAAATTTGCTCTACTAATTGTAGTGGGGCATTATTTATATTCAAACTTAAATTTTGATAAAGCATATGGATGCATGATTAATACTAAAAGACATGTCTCATCGTGCACAATTTCTAGCAAGGGTTAAATGCGTATAGAATTATTTCAATAATTTGTATATAATTTAATCTAACATATGATAATTATAGGTGGTGAAGCTAGAAATTCACAATCTTTCTAATGAAATGTACTTAATTTGCACTTGAGAGGTTTCTTAAGTAAGGTATTATATTGACCAAATGAAGAATATTACATGGGTAGTTTTCGAGAAACATCACTGTGAAGCATTTTCATGTCTACTCCCCAAAACCTTAGATTCGTAAGAGGCCGCTCAGAGCTGAGAGCCATTACAATGTATTTCCCCTTACAGCACCTTGTAATGGATCAAATTGCTAAACATAACAAAGCCCACCAAAACAACCAGAGCCAATCCCGCGCTAGGGCCTTCAACTATTGATGTCAGACTGACTCACCTGTAGCCTCTGCAACTGAAACTGCATGCCACCTGTCATGAGGATTCAGATGAGAGCAATAAACTGCCAAAAAAGCCCAGCAACCTTGGATTATCCTATGAACACCTCTTCTGTGAAGTCAAAAAAATTCCCCTATCCAGTCCCAGTTCTCTACTGTGTAATGTCCTCAACCAAAACTTTCAAACAATTTCAGATCTGAAAATTGGATTTGCATATGCCAATTGCACCCAAAATCACCAAAACTAGTTAACTAGTTCTTGCATAAAGAGGACAAAAAGTTAATGAACTTTCCAAAGAACATCATTAAATTGATTTTCTGAAATAAACATCATATTTGCAGATCTCAAAATCTGATTTTATGACAGTGACAATGTTTATATTCACACTCCAAAATCTCCCACAATTACACAAAACTGTGCCAAAACTAGATGACCCGATTTGCAAAATTTCATTGAAAGAATACCAAACCAAATGAAACTTCATGGAACACCAAAGAAATGAATTTTCTGATATTTAACAGCAAATAATCAGGTCTGAGATCTGATTTACAACAGCAACAAGTGATTTATCTTTCAACATCCAAGCTGTACTCCAAACTCACAAGATATGACAAATCTGGTACACACGATTTACTGAAAACACCACAAACTAATGCTGTTTGAGAGACAAATGAAAATACCAGCATATGAATCTTATTACAACCATAATAACTGCAGCATACATCTGTAGCACATCTACAAGACTCAAAACAACCAAAAATCCACACAACTATGCCTGAAAATCACTGAAAACAACACCTGAAGAGCCATTGAATCTTGAAAAGAAACAACAAACAATCTTACTAATTTCATTCAGACTGTTATTATTATTGGTCCGTTTTAGCAAATGGCACAAAATGTCTTTTGAGTTTCAGACTCAAAAAATTAAAATGTTTTTATTCTGAAGTAAAGCAAGTTTTCAAGTCCTAGGCACCAACAGAAAGAGAAGAAAGGCGCAAAAATGCATCTTTGAGAGTCTCTAGTGTTTTGATTGAGTATTGGAAGTATCTTTCTATACACCTGTCATGAAAATAGCACTTTGTTGCTCTGAACTTCACCACGTTACAGAGTAAAACTGAATCTTATGGCACGTTGCAAAGGTGTCAGAGAGTCACCTACTATTGTTGGCATGGGAAATGTGCTTGGCCGTTTTGTTTATGACATGTTGCAGGGTTTCAGAGTTCTTATGGCATGTTGCAGGGGCAGTTTCATTATGAATTTCTTAGGCCCTATATTTCTGTCTTCACATCATGTCAGGTATGCTTAAAAACTTCTTAGGATTCCGATATGCAGTATGCATCTGTGATATCCCCAGCGCATCGCCTAATACAAGGTTGCTTTTTATAAAAACAATATATATATAAATAAAAGACAAAATTAATTATGTTGACATTAATATTTAATTAATGTAATTTAATTAAAAGTTTAAAGGTATGTTAAATATATTTAATTAATGTAATTTAATTAAAAGTTTAAGGTGTATTAAATATATTCCATTTAATATTTTAAAGGATTAAAAGTTAAGAAATTAGTTTTTCATTTTAAAGTTTATTATGAACGGACTTTAATAAAGTGCTTGGTAGGCCACCCCCCCCCCCCGGCAAGGAAAAGGTGGGATGGGAAACGCAGCCAGGCTGCGTCTACCGCCACACCCCTTCCTTTGGAAGGGAAAAGGTGTGACGGTAGCCACAGCTCGGGCTGCAAACCATCACCCACTCCCCCACGGAGGGTATTTAACCCACCCATGCAGGTTGCCGCAGAAGGAAGGAAGAGAGGAAGGAGCGCAGGGGTGATGAGGCACTGCAAAAAAGGGTACGTGCAGATAGGTAAGGGGTTAAAGATAATAATGTTTTTTTTTATATATTATGTGTGAATGCTATTCTATATATATTATATAGAATACTAGGAATAGGAGGTATTAATAAATTTAGAGATAGGCAATGCATTATTATAATTAATATATATTAAAATGCATAAAGATAGATAGGGATATTATATGAATAGTTAATACGTATATATATATATATATATATATACATTAATAAATAGGAAGAACTTGTGCAAGCATATATGATGAATGAATCTTAAATAGTAAAGAATGATAGGATAAATACATCTCAGGGTAATAGGAATGTATGTAAGGAATACATGTGAGTAATGGTTAATGATATTTTATTGGAAATAGGTAATGAATATAAAACTACGTACATGTGAATTATGAAATAGTAAATGAAAATGCAAATGCAAAGGAATGTATTATGAATGAAATCACACAAGGGAGGCTATAGGGAGGAAACTCTCATAGTCTAAGGAAGGATTATAATAATCCTAGGGCAGTATATACTGAAGGTTGATATGCATATATAGGGCTTAGTTGACTAAACATCAACTAAGAAGAGACGGATTTGGCCGGTCCCCTCTGAGGACTTGGATGATGAAGGCATCACCAAGGCAAGGAATAGACAAGGGTCTTCCTTGAAGGGCTTGGGTGTAAGAGGTTACACCCAAGAACAAGATTCGAACGCAACTTCGATTTCCTGAAGGGCTTGGAACCAAGGGGTTCCAAGAAGGCGAGCTTCATAGCCGCCTAAGGACATACTTCTGTATGGCATTCGTATCCTTTTTTAGATTAAAATTATGAACATGCTAATTCAATGTTAAAAATAGATTGTGAATTAAAATGGTTTATTTATATATATATATATATATATATATATATATATATATGTTGTGTTCTAACAATCTGTTTTGCAGGTTAATGATCTCTAAATAGCAGGGACATTACAGTGGCATCAGAGCATAATCCTGCCATCCTATGGGAAAGGGTCTTAGTTTATGATCACATATCAAAGGAAGAAAGGAGCCAAAGCGATGGCTGATCAATTGGCCAAACAGTTCCAGATCTTCATGGAACAAACCAACAAGAAGTTTGAAAGGATGAGCCAGTTAATCCTCCAAAGCACCAATAGCAACAATAGGGATATGACAAACCCTAGAAGAGAAACACACTCTAATCACGCAGACAACGAACAATCACCTCAGAGTTCTAGGCAAACAATCCCCGAATTTCTCCCTAGGGAAGAACATGAGAGGGAGGAGGAACCAGCCATACTTGGGGTAGAAGAAATCGCCCAAATCTATGCTAGATTGGAACCAGAAGTTCAGAGGGTGGTATCCTTCAGGGACTTCTGTGAGTCCAAGACTAATGAGAGTAGGAAAAGTAAACCCATGGGTAAAGACCTCAGAGCTAAAGTCAACAAAATGTCCCTACCCTGTTTTGACGGATCAGGGAAGGATGTTGCTCAAGCCTGGGTACAACAACTAGACACCTACCTTTCGTACAGTGCCATGACCGAAGAAGATGCCATAGAATTTGCCATACTACACCTTACTGGAATTGCCCATAATTGGTGGCATAACGGTCTCATCACCCTGGGACATAAAAAGGTCTCCACTTACAATGAGTTTACCCAAAGGCTCATCAGCTGTTTCGACCAAAAAGACTCCGAATGGTACTTCCAAGAGCTAACACACCTCAAGCAAGCAGGTACCATTGAAGATTATATAGATCAATTCCAAAACTTGTCAGTAATGGTTCCCGACCTATCCCAGAAAAGACTTACCTACATGTTCTTAGAAGGCCTGAAGGACCCCATTAAGAATTTTGTTAAACCCCTAGAACCACAAAACTTAGGGGAAGCCATTAAGAAAACTAGGATGGTTGAATTTAGTGCCCCCAAGAATACCTCAACCAAAACTCCCCATAGGAATGAGGGACCCCAGAGAGACCGCTGGGAAAAGCCTTGTCACTTGTGCAAAAAACCTTGGAGTTATAATCACCAATGCAAGGAAAGAGATGAACTCAGGGAGAAAGGGCTGTGTTTCAAATGCAAGACCCCATGGGTGAGAGGCCATGAGTGTAAAAGAGGACAGCTAAATAACACTGAGGAAATGCAGGATGAAGGAAGACCCTATAAAAGAACCAGATTTGAAAACAACATACCTAGTACCCTGGCAGTCATCACTCAAGGAAATGAGAATAGATGTTTCAAACTCAAAGGGATTATCAAGGGACAAAAAGTAATCGCATTAGTAGACACCGGAGCTTCACATGATTTTATTGGCAAACATTTAGCAGCAAAGAGAAGACTAAAAACCCAAGAGTTTGAAGGCTTTGAAGTGATCATGGGCAACAGAGTCATAGACAAATGCACTAAAGTTATACCCCAATTGGAAGTCACCCTGGGAGGACATACCATCACAAGAAACTTCTTTGTGGTAAACCTGGAGAATGACATCATATTGGGCATGCCATGGATAAACTCGTTGGGACGATTTACCATGGATAGTCCAAATCGGGAGATATGCTTCCAACATGAAGGGAGGGAAATAATATTGAAAGGAATTCCTAACGGCTCTCCAAAAATAGTATCATGCAACAAAATGGAGAAAATTCTTAGACACGATCAAGGAGAGTGGGTCGCACAATGCATGGTCCTGGATAAATCCCCAACCGGAGACCAGATCATTCAGAATGATATACAACCTATCCTGAGAAGACACAAAAAGGTCTTTGAGGATATTCCCCCTGGATTACCCCCAAAAAGGGGATTTGAGCACTCCATTGAATTAGAGGACGGAGCAAAACCCGTCATTACCACTCCTTACCGCCACCCCCACAAGTTCAAAGAGGAGATTGAAAAAACCATAAAAGAGTTATTGGAGATGGGACACATCCAACCCAGCAGCAACCCTTTTGCCTCATCGGTAGTATTGGTCAAAAAAAAAAGATGGGACACTGAGAATGTGCATAGACTA
This sequence comes from Cryptomeria japonica, assembly GCF_030272615.1. Classification (NCBI taxonomy): domain Eukaryota; kingdom Viridiplantae; phylum Streptophyta; class Pinopsida; order Cupressales; family Cupressaceae; genus Cryptomeria; species Cryptomeria japonica. The sequence continues at coordinate 506,927,060 of NC_081405.1, read as the reverse complement.
CCGAGCCTTGAATAAAAAAACTATAAAAAATAGATACCCAATTCCGAGGATTGATGAACTAATGGATGAACTCCATGGAGCAAAATACTTCTCCAAGATCGATTTAAGGTCAGGGTATCATCAGATCCGAATGAGGGAAGAGGATATTCTCAAAACAACATTCAGATGTCACTATGGACATTTCGAGTTCCTGGTTATGCCATTTGGTCTCACTAACGCCCCGGCCACTTTTCAGTCATGCATGAATCATACATTCAGACAACAATTGAGGAAGTTCCTTCTAATATTCTTTGATGATATACTCATTTACAACAAAACATGGGAAGAGCATCTCCTGCACATTGAAGAGGTATTGAGTATTCTGGAGTCAAAATCATTGTACGCTAAAGCCTCCAAGTGTGAATTTGGGATGAGAGAGATCATCTACTTAGGGCACAAAATTAGTGAGGCAGGAGTAAGTGTGGACGAAGAAAAGATCAAAGCCATCAAGGAATGGCCCACCCCTAGAACCTTAACCCAATTAAGGGGATTTGTGGGGCTATGCAGCTACTATAGATGCTTTGTAAAAGGGTTCTCCAAGATTGCAGCACCTCTCACCGACCTAACTAAGAAAGGGGCTTTTGCGTGGAAGGACCAAGCCCAAAGGGCCTTTGAACAACTTAAGACAACCATGAGCTCTTGTCCAGTATTGGCCATTCCCGATTTCTCTATTCCTTTCGAACTGCAGTGTGATGCATCAGGGGAAGGAATTGGGGCCGTACTTATGCAAAAGAAACATCCCATAGCTTTTGAGAGCTGAAAACTCACTGATGCAGAAAGACACTACTTTGTCTATGACAAGGAGATGCTGGCCATAATGCACGCATTGGCTAAATTTCACCAGTACCTGGTCTGTGGTAGGTTTGGTGTAAAGACTGATCATAACAGTCTACGCTTCTTTTTGAGCCAAAAAGATCTAAATGACAGGCAACAAAAATGGGTGAGCAGAATACGAGCCTACGATTTTGATATAGAATATGTGAAAGGGGTGAACAACGGGGCAGCAGATGCACTATCCAGGAGAGCTCATATCAACAACATTACCAGTATCTCAAAAGACTGGAGGGAAGAGATCCTTAATGAATATGACCAGGATCCCCAGACAAAGGAAATTTTAGCCGGGAATCTACTCAATGAAGATTTCAGGATTAAAGGAGACCTCATTTTGTATAAAGGGAGGATATACCTAACCCCTCAGACCAAATTCAAAAACAAAATTCTCAAAGAATTTCATGATAACCCCCTTGCAGGACACCCAGGATACTAAAAAACATATAAGCATATTAGGGAACGATATGCATGGAGGAACCAAAAGAGGGATATCCAAAAATATGTTCAAGAATGCTTAACATGTCAACGCAACAAAACTGAACTTACCCACCCAGCTGGATTGCTTCAACCATTGCCTATTCCTAATCAAAAGTGGGAAAGTATTTCTATGGATTTCATAACAGGGTTGCCAAGGATACAAGGGAAGGATAGCATCTTCGTGGTAGTAGACAGACTCACAAAATATGCCCACTTTCTCGCAGTCTCTACCGAATATAAAGCTCACCAGATAGCAGACCTATTCTTCAAAGAAATTTTTTGACTCCACGGCCTCCCTCTAAATATTATCAGTGACAGAGATAGCAAGTTTATTAGCCAGTTTTGGCAAGAACTCTTCAGAATGGCGGGAACAGATTTAAACCATAGTACCAGTTATCACCCTCAAACCGATGGGCAAACAGAGATAGTAAACAAATGGATAGAGGGCTATCTAAGGAATTTTGTTACAGGACAACAGATTGCTTGGATTAAGTGGTTACACCTAGGAGAACACTGTTACAACACGACTCACCACATGTCAATAGGGATGAGTCCTTTCCAAGCCTTATACGGCTATGAGGCCACCAGCTTTGGGGAACTAACAAACCAAGAAAGCAAAGTACCTAGAGCACAAGACTTTGTGCAACAGAGAAAAGACATCCTAAAGATCTTGAAAGAAAATTTACAACAAGCTCAAAATCAACAAAAGCTCTACGCTGACAGGAAACGTGTAGAACAGACATTTGAAGCCGGAGATCCAGTATTCCTAAGGTTACAACCATATAAGCAATCATCCCTCAAGAAAAATGGGACAGAGAAATTGAAACCTCGATTTTATGTGCCCTACCCAGTCATTCAAAGGATTGGGGAAGTAACTTATGAGATTGAACTTCCCAAAAGCAGCAAAATACATAATGTGTTCCATGTTTCCTGACTTAAAAGGGTTCTCGGGCAACACGTAGTTCCTTGCAACGAACTACCTCCCCTAGATGATGAAGGGAAACTTACACTATACCCAGAGATCATTCTGGACACACGGAAAAGAGAGCTCAGGAACCGAACTATCATTGAACATCTTATTAAATGGAGGAATCTTCCCAATGAGGATGCCACTTGGGAAAAAGAGGAGGACTTAAAGATGCTTGAGGACAAGCAAAGTTGAGATGGAGGGACTGTGATATCCCCAGTGCATCGCCTAATACAAGGTTGCTTTTTATAAAAACAATATATATATAAATAAAAGACAAAATTAATTATGTTGACATTAATATTTAATTTAATTAAAATTTTAAAGGTATGTTAAATATATTTAATTAATGTAATTTAATTAAAAGTTTAAGGTGTATTAAATATATTCCATTTAATATTTTAAAGGATTAAAAGTTAAGAAATTAGTTTTTCATTTTAAAGTTTATTATGAACGCACTTTAATAAAGTGCTTGGTAGGCCACCCCCCCGGCCCCCCTCCCCCTCCCCCCCACAAGGAAAAGGTGGGACGGGAAATGCAGCCAGGCTGCGTCTACCGCCACACCCCTTCCTTTGGAAGGGAAAAGGTGTGACGGTAGCCACAGCTCGGGCTGCAAACCGTCACCCACTCCCCCACGAAGGGTATTTAACCCACCCATGCAGGTTGCCGCAGAAGGAAGGAAGAGAGGAAGGAGCGTAGGGGTGACGAGGCACTGCAAAAAAGGGTACGTGCAAACAGGTAAGGGGTTAAAGATAATAATGTTTTTTTTTATATATTATGTGTGAATGCTATTCTATATATATTATATAGAATACTAGGAATAGGAGGTATTAATAAATTTAGAGATAGGCAATGCATTATTATAATTAATATATATTAAAATGCATAAGGATAGATAGGGATATTATATGAATAGTTAATACGTATATATATATATATATATACATTAATAAATAGGAAGAACTTGTGCAAGCATATATGATGAATGAATCTTAAATAGTAAAGAATGATAGGAGAAATACATCTCAGGGTAATAGGAATGTATGTAAGGAATACATGTGAGTAATGGTTAATGATATTTTATGGAAATAGGTAATGAATATAAAACTACATACATGTGAATTATGAAATAGTAAATGAAAATGCAAAGGAATGTATTATGAATGAAATCACACAAGGGAGGCTATAGGGAGGAAACTCTCATAGTCTAAGGAAGGATTATAATAATCCTAGGGCAGTATATACTGAAGGTTGATATGCATATATAGGGCTTAGTTGACTAAACATCAACTAAGAAGAGACGGATCTGGCCGGTCCCCTCTGAGGACTTGGATGATGAAGGCATCACCAAGGCAAGGAATAGACAAGGGTCTTCCTTGAAGGGCTTGGGTGTAAGAGGTTACACTCAAGAACAGGATTCGAACGCAACTTCGATTTCCTTAAGGGCTTGGAACCAAGGGGTTCCAAGAAGGCGAGCTTCATAGCTGCCTAAGGACATACTTCCGTATGGCATTCGTATCCTTTTTTAGATTAAAATTATGAACATGCTAATTCAATGTTAAAAATAGATTGTGAATTAAAATGGTTTATTTATATATATATATATATATATATCTATATGTTGTGTTCTAACAATCTGTTTTGCAGGTTAATGATCTCTAAATAGCAGGGAATTTCTTAGGCCCTATATTTCTGTCTTCACATCATGTCAGGTATGCTTAAAAACTTCTTAGGATTCCGATATGCAGTATGCATCTTTCTTCAGTATTATATGCATGTGGAAATATCTATGAATGTTTATTCAATAAAGGTTTTCATGGAGGACAGCTGTGTTTGTTCATTAATCAAAGACATTCAATAAGGGGTTTCATGGGTGAATGAGCAAGGGCTCCTTATGATAGCTGCATAGTTGAGCATCAAAATGAAAACTATGGAGAAAACTCAAGATAATCACCATAATACTATCATAAGGATAGTCAAGACATGATTCATCAATTGACAGAGGCAGTTTCGGTATGTGTGTTGTAGGCTTCTTGAGACAGAGAAAGTCATTTGTGAGCTGTGAGATAGTAGATGGAGGAAGATTTTGAGCAACTCAATCATAAGGAAGGTCTAAGGATGCTGGGGATTGTAAAAATGAAGGTTTATGCAAGACAGTTTGAGAAGGTAAAAGAGCACTCCAAGGTTGAGCAGCTAATAAGTAATATTTGCAAACTTAAAAGCAAGAAAAGTTTCAAAGGATAGCAGATAATATCCTCTGAATAGCAACAATACTTGATCAAGGAAATGGCAGTGAGATTCATTGTCCATCCCATGAAAAGGACACAAAGAAGATTAATGACAGTCTATATTAAGGAGGATAACATACTGAGTGAAGAAAGTGATATTGGGTCACATAGGAGCCATTAATGGATCTTTTAAGCCATAAATGAGTTATGACAGCTGTGAAGGAAAAGAAAATAAGGGCTTGCATAGAAGAAGAGTATACAGCAGTGATGAAGGTCAAAGTGGTGGTGATTAAAGAGAGATATCTTTCTAAATAAACAAATAGGGACTGTCATAGTGTAGTATATGGATAGTCCATGCATGAAAAGGGTATGAAAGATTATTCCTATTTTTTGAGACTAAGTTCTACAGTCCACATTAGTAAGGCAAATGGTGGTTGTGTTATTCTTTGGAGTTGCATGGTATAGTCAAGGTAATTGTGGTGTTGTGAAATGCTCAGGAAATATGAAAAAGCATCAAGATAGTCAAATAGGAAAGATAGACAGTCATCTTGACTATTGAAGATACTACATACCATGTAAGGATAGTTATGAGAGCAGATCATGGTCAAAGGAAAGGTATAGCTGGGTGTATGATAAGATAGAGACTTTATGACAGTCCTAGCCAATTATGTATGAATGGAGCACCGTTGACAGTGCAGGGTATATGAAGTTCTCCCAAGTATGAAGGAATATCAAACAGTTAAAGAAGAGGATAGAGAATATGACCGAGAAGAAAGGATTGTGTTCTTCACTTAGGAGATTCATAATTTGCAAGAAGAAAGCTTGGTACAATGAAATAGAGAGATGGGTATTCTAAGAACAAAGCAAGGCCACATTTTCCTTTTAATTTGGTGTATACAACTCTCTTCAAGGAGATACTTGTCATGTGAGATAGCATGACTGTCATAACAAGGGACTGTGGAAGGTGTTCTACAAGACAGTGTTGAACATTACATCCATACCCATTGCATTAGAAGAACAATGCTGTAATGTCCCCAATTTTTCAAGTTCTCTAGCAAGCTTTAGTAGCTGACACTCTCGGTTCACGTCAGCTTGTCCAAATGAGTAATCTAATGTTTCCAATGAGCTCAGTTGGTTTAGTGGAGCTATAAGACACTTTCCGAAGTGATTTTTGGTCTCTGGATTGGTCTCCAAGAATCTTGGAGAATCTATATATTTTTAGTAAGTCACCCGATCGGCCTTGTCTGCTATTATTCGTCATTAGGATCACTCCGGTGCGGTCCGAACTTGATTTTGATCTGTTCTGACAAGTTTTCGCAAATTTGGTGCATTAATGAGTTATTTTAATTATTCTACTAAGTTTGCTTAAATTTAATTAAAATATTTAATTCCAACCTTAGTGTTATAGCTCGTTGGAACCAAGGTGAAATTTTTTTTAATTTTGGGTGCATAAAACAGTGAACTTAAGTGTCAAAATATTACTATATTATTAAAAGAGGTCATTTTTAGAGGAAAAAGGGAGTTTAAATTAATAAAGAGACTATTAAATTAAGTACATTGATTTATAAAGTCACTTTATTTGTAAAAGGTACATTTTATTCACTTAAGAGGAAAGTGATATTTTAAAAGTAAGCTATTTATCCCACATTCGCGGTGCATTGGTAATTGTGCCCAAATGAAGTTATAAATAAGAGCATTAAATGCAGATGGAGGTATCTTGGAATTTATGTATTCTTGAAGTTTGGATTTTTGGAGAAATTTGGAAAATCTTCTTGGCTATTGGGGACATACACACTTATTGGCAACATTTCCCACGTTTGTGAAAGATCGAATCTGGGAAATCTTTAATTTAAATCGCAGAGACTGGAATCATGGATTAGAAATATGCAGGTTGGAATACATTCTTGGAAGAATCGTAGTATTAGAAAGAATGGTAAGGACAATTTCTATCAGCTGTAGGGAATTTGTAACCTTGAGTGTAAGCAATTATTTTCAGACAGGGAAGTCGCAGAAGTTAGACTTTTGAAAGCATTAATCACAACTTGTTCTTATTAGTCTGCTGGTTGTGGAACATCACCACTGTGGTGCCTATCATTTTATTTGGCTGGGCGTATTTATATTTACCACTGAGGGGTGTGAAAGAACCTTACTTGACTGGGCATAAATACTTATTGTTGGCTGGGAATTCACAATGAATTTTGAATTAACTTGATACCCGAGATTGTGGTGTGGTAGACTCAAAATCCAACGATTGAGATTGTTAGAAGTTTAAAGGGGCCTGAAAGGAGGTCGATTGGTTTGGTAGCAGCTCGAAGACCATTAATTAGTTTCCAGAAGCTTAAGGACAGCCGGCTACCAATACTTTGTGCGTATTTTACTATCATGGCAGCGTGAAGCTTTAGCTACGTAGGGTGGGTTGTATTTTGTCATTAAGGTGTTGAAAGACTACCGAAGTGTGCCGCCCAGGTATTAAGGATGAGACCTACATTTAGCTTGGACGTGGATTAGAATTGAGCCATGGACTGCATTGGCATCATCTTGGAGTTGGACAGCCACCTAGGAATGTCCTCCAGCGGCTGGGTTACAGGTTCTTTGTAATTACCTTGTGTTTGGATATGGTGCAATTTCTTGTTGAAACCAAAGTTCCTAGGCTCGGACTTGGCTCGAACTCGGCAAGGCCGACTCGACTCGTGACTCGGCTATGACTCGGCAAAATAAAAACCCTTGAAATTTAGAGATTTTTAACGATTTAAAACTTGTTTCATGCACCCATTATTGAATAAAGCTTAAAGACACTACACCATCATCACATACATAATTATCCATCCATCACATGCGTAGAAATGTAAATTGTAGCTGAAGGAAATAGAAAACATAGATATATAGAGTTATAAATGTTGTCAAATGTATATAAAATCCATGACATCAAATGTTCCCAAACATATATATAACTGTAAACAAAAACAAGTCTATGGCTCAGGCTCTAGCTCATCCTCAGCCTCAGAGTAGTCTGTCTGCCTCCTACAAATGCGTCTAAGGTAGGTCCTGGATGACTGAGTAGCCATAGTCTCCGCCTGTGAGGTGCCTGTGTCGGATCGTGCTCTATCCTCCTCCTCTGCCATAGCCACAGCCTCAGCCTCTCTGTCTGCCTGGTCAACCCACTCATGGTCCTCAGTGAAGACGGGATCGGTAGACTCATTGATCCACTCAAACTCTGGATTGATCTCCACTAAAGTGATTGGAGAGGAGTCAGTGTCCAAAATCTGTTTGGTCCTAAGATGGAGGTTGTAATGAACAAAAACAAGATCATTCAACCTCTCCACAGACAATCTATTACGGCTCTTCAAGTGGATGTGCTCGAACATGGACGCGCTCACATCCAGAAGCGCTGCATGGCTGACTCAAAATACGGATGGCAATTTTTTGAAGGTTTGGGGTTGAGGGCCCAAACATTTGCCACCATCTATCTGAAATAATGAAAAGAAAAAAAAATCAAACTCATTTCCAACTTTAAGGCTAGATTATAAAATCAAAAATTAAAATGCATAAACCATAAACTTAAGAATCTTAAGTTTACATATATTTCTACTTGCCTGCAATTGTGTCCAAGCCTCTATGCACATGCTGCTTGCGAAGATTGCCCCTTCTCGATTATTATATTTATCCAGCTGGAGCGTTGTACTTGAGGCTGTGCCATCAGTACACAACTTCTGAACCACTGTATATAGGCCACTAAGAACCTCCTCATCCGCCTTGAAGTCATCACAGAATCGAAATGCCGGGTTGAGGCAATAGGCTGCTACATGGATGGGCCTATGTAGCTGGTTCTGCCATCTCCTATCAATAATCTCCCAAATGGGGCCTTACTTATCCTCATCTCCTGCATATATGGACCTAATGGCCTCCTTGGCCCTATCCATACCCTCATATATATAGCCCATAGAGGGCTTCTCCCCATCAACAACTCGTAGGAGAACTACGAGGGGCTCAGTGACCTACACATAATGTTAAAAAAAAACAATTAACTCACAAATTAAATAAAGAAAAAGAAAAGTTGCAAAGTTAAATTGTTAATAAATTAAACTTAAATTACTAAATAGAAGATACTAGATAGTAGATACTAAATGTTAAATTGTAATAAATTTACCTGCATGGTTTCTCCACAGGGGGTCCAAAAACCTGGCTCATCAAAAATGCAATTTACCACATCTATCCCTGCAGTGGTCGTAGCATAGGATGAGGAAGTCCACTCCTCACCAACAAACATACGCCTCAAAGATGCCTTTGATTTCATCAAGGATTTCAGTTTGAGGAAGTTTGAGGCAAACCTCGTGATACTAGGACGAACCAACTCCTTTTGCATCGTGTATTGCCTCATAATGCTAAGGACCAATGCATGATTGTAGATAAACTTGCTGATATTTTTGGCCCTTTCAACTATTGATTTCACCCATTCAAGCTTACCAATATCCTCCAACATGAGGCCAAGGCAATAGGCTGCACATGGAGACCAAAAATTTTTCGGGTGCCTCTCCATCAAAAGTTTACCTGCAGCAATTTTAAGTTAATTAGAAATTTTGATGTGTTAAGAAAATTTTAAATAATCATAGATGCTTCTCCATCAAGACTTAAAAAGTTCAAAGTTTACCTGCAGCAACATAACTTGCTGCATTATCTGTCACCACCTGCGCCACATTTTCTTCCCCCACCTCTTGTATGACTTCCTCAATAGCCTCACATAAGTATGTGGCATTTTTCACATGTGAGGAAGCATCAATAGACTTCAAGAACATGGTGGATCTTGAAAATAGAGTTTCAACAAATCAAAATTTAATTTATTCAATGCATTTAGGGAAGTACAAATTAGAATGAATCATGATCAATCACCTCCGCAGGAAACAAGAAAATTTAGGAGTGTTCTATTCCTCCTATCTGTCCAACCATCTCTCATGATTGTGCAACCCTTTTGGCTCCAAGATTGTTGGTGGTCCTCTAGCTCAACTTTCATATCCTCAACCATTTCTAACAAGAGGGGGCCACTTAACTCAGCATCAGTAGGGGCTTTAAACCCCGCACCACAAATGGTTATGGCATCTACCATGCCTTGCCAATAAGGAGACCTGTCACAAATAGATTATGATTAGACAAAGTAGAGTTCAACTTTAAACTATAAATTTACTTTTAAACTTAAAGCAATCAAATAAAAAAGAATTACCCGGCTGCAATAAATAGAATGTTGCAAAAGTACCAAAACTTGCAAATTTGTTTTCTTGCAGCATCATGAACCTCCTTGTTCCAACCCATGCTCTCAAGCGAGGGTTGTGCCCCAAGAGTACTACACGGCACAAAATAACTATCCAACCTGGATTTCCGAACTCTAGGGCCAAAGGTAATAGTGCCACTAGGAGGAGTAGAAGTAGAAGCACTAGCACTAGCAGAAGCACTAGGGCGAAAGGGAGGCATGGAAGAACCCTCTCCAACACAGCCTGCGGATGTGGATGCGGATGCGGGTGCATGGGAGCCAATAGCACGTAACTCTTCCAATCGCCTCTTCTTAGTTAACTTTTCTTTCCTCATGTGTTTCTAATTGGACATAACAGAAACGTTTTGCCTCGGCAGTTTGTTTTTTACATACCTCAATATCATGGCCAGGTATGCCGGCAATATGGTATTTAAATCTATTGATGCCACCAAAATTAATTTCTTTACAAAAAAACATTTTGTTTGATTTTTTTGTCTACCAATAAAGTCTTCAGTATATTTCCAAGCATCATCCTTTTTAGGCATTGTGAAAAATGAATGTTTTTTAAACGTGAAGGTTGCTGCAATAAGAAAATTTAATAAAGTTATAAACTAATAGAAAATATCAGCAAACCCTACTATAAAAAAAAAAAAATTGTAAATACATGTTTACAAATTTTTTCTAAAAAAATGTAGGGTTTGCACTTTGCTATTATTCTACTTCTCTCATTGAAATTAAGCTAAAAAAATAAAAACATTCAAGATTTGGAAAGTTAACTGTTAAACTAAAAAAAATTAACAAACAAATGAAAAAAATCCATTAACATACCTAAAAAAACCAGCAAAATCTACAAAGTTTAACACTTACCTCTTTCAAATGAGTTGAGAAGTCTTGCTATGGACTCCTTGATGCTCTCAATGCAAGCCTATGGCCTCCCCAATGTGATTTGTGGTCTCCTTGATGCTCTTCTTCCCTACTGGTTGCAAACCTATGGCCTCTTGTTTTCCTTCCTCTCTCTCACTTTTCGTCTCTTCTTCTCACAACTAACAATTAGAAGACCTTTTAGGGTTATATGAAAGAGAAAGTAAAAAAAAAACAAGTGAAAAAGCTTTTTTTTTTTTAAAATTGAAATTTCCTATTGCCGCGGCAGAGTTCTGGAGCTCGGACTTGGCGAGTTTTGGCATAACTCGCTTGAGTCAGGCGAGTTATGCCCAAAACCCGTTGAGTCCGAGCCCCAAGTCAGCAAAACTTGCCGAGCTTGGCTCGACTCGCCAACTCGGCAAACTCGCCTGACTCGCGGTGAGTCTGGGAACTCTGGTTGAAACTGATTGATTGTAATCTGCAATAAATTATGTGTAACAAAATACTTGGTGTTTGAGCTCAATCAAAATGTCCTTGATGGTTGGAAATCACTATTAATAAACTTATATGTGGAATTGGTTGTTTTCATTAATACATGTATATTGGGATGTGAATGATTGCAAATCTCTTAAACAAACGCACCAGGTTACAACATAACCACAGATGAAACAACAGAACAAAAAACAGTCCATTATTGAAGCTTGCCAACTGTTTGTCGAAATACCATTAGCTAGTTTGACAAGGGAAAATTGGCAAAATAGGGCAGCCTATTACAGTGGTATCAGAGCAGAAGATTCTGCCAATCTGTTGGAAAAAAATTGGTTTGTTACCTCTATTCATTTACAGATCAGAATTTCAGTTGGCTACTTAGTAAATAAATGGAAGCTTTGTGGGAACAGCTGGAAAACAGTTAAGCAACATCAGAATTCAATTTTTGGTAAATTGGAAAAAAGGAATAGAGAACAGGGGGCTATTGAAGTCCTTCATGAGAGACTTAAGTTCGTCGGTGAAAAATTCAAATTCTTAATTCAGGCTAAAGCAACTCTCTTCAGTATTTTAGAGGAAGTTGAAAGTTGTCTCTGCAAGGTTAGTGGGCCACTTTCGCAAACAATGGCTACAATTATGTCTCTATTGGTGCATGCATTGGTCAAACCCGAATTGATGAGACATCCAGATGAGGAGATAAGATTGGTGGTTGTTACTTGTATAAGTGAAATAATGAGGTGTACAACTCCTAAATTTCTCTATAATGATGACATATTGAAGGAGGTTCTTCAGCTAATTGTGGAGAGTCTACATGGGTTACAGGATGTCAAAGCCTCTACGTTTGGTAAGAGGCCTAGAATTTTAGAAATTGTGGCTAGGACCAGATCATTTGTCATTATGTTGGATCTCAAATGCGATAAGTTGATTCTTCAAATGTTCAATTGTTTCATTGTTGAGATAAGGAAACGTCATCCAGACAAGGTGAAGTCAAATATGTTCAACATCTTGTCCATGATCTTGGACGAAAATGATGATGTGTGTATGCAGTTGCGATCCGACTTGCTAGACATTTGGAGAAGAGAGTTGCATGTTTCAGCTGCCACCTATGATCTTTCACGAAGTTTGGTTGAGCTGAAGATTGATAAGTTTAGGGAACAGTTTACTACAGAAGAGTTGATCACTTTGGGCTTATAGGTTTCACCTTCTCTATAGGGGAAATTCAATTCAAGTGTTGAAAAGGAAATCACAACTTTGAGTACATCTTACTTCTATGCATGATGAAGATAAAAGTGATAATGACTTCCATTTAGTTAAGGAGGATATTAGGGAGATTGAGTCAATCACTACAGGTGAGGGGTATACATAATTCTTCATTGGTGATGTACAAATTTTCATTGATAAAACAGTGGAAGGAAGAAACTTCCTTGACAAGCCTACTTGTGATCACACTACTGCTCTAGTAGAACTGCATGATGAGAGCATACCATCTTCAGGTGATCTGGGTATTGAGGAAATTTCTTCAGGTGGAATTAGTGTTGATCTAATTCCAGAGCATAATGTGTGTATACAGGACTTTGTAAAAGAAGAGTTTCAGTCATAGTCAGATGCTTCTCATAGTCCGCACAGTTTGTGGAGTCAGCTGAAGGTGAATGAGGATGGGATTGTGGCAGCCTTATCCCATTATGATGAGATGCACAAATTAGTTGAAAACTACCTTTGGATGGTTCAGTTAGAGAGAAGACAAAAGGGAATTGAAGCTGAGTCTTCTTTTGATAGTTTGTAGAAGATCAAAGAAGGTATGGGAACAATGAAAATGAATTATTTGCACCTTCTTTCAGATCGTGATCACCTTCTCAACCTAGTTGAGGTCTATTCTAATGCTTTGAGGAGAAAGGAGGAAATTGATGAACTCTGTTTACAGTTGAGCATGACCCACTCTTCCTCTCACAAAGCGGAGAAAACTATTGCTAGTTCATCAGTAATCCATGAGCATGATGTGAGAACCTTCGAGATCAAACAAATTATTAAGGGAATTGAGGAAATCTGTAAGAAAGAAAAGACACAACTGGACTTCAACACCTTTCCAGATGATTTCAGTTTACAGTTTGGAGAGGAGCATGTCGGTTACAATTTTCCAGCACCTTCCTTATGGGTTTTACCTCCTATTGCATTGATTGATAGCTGTCCTATGTTGCTGATCAGAATTATATCAGGTTGCACTTTAAGGGCAGCGGCTATGGATATGGAAAGGAGTGATTGGGATTGTCACTTTGGAGTGAGAGGATTGGGAAATGATGAGTTCTTACCCTCCTTGGGTAGTAATGATACTTTTTGCTTCATTTTGGATTTGGTTTATTGGTTACATGGTACTGTTCTGATCTATAACAGCAGTTTGATAGGATTTGGAATGTGTTTTTATGCACCTAGGTTGGGTGTCGTCTATGTCTCCAGGAGGCCACTATGGGTGGAATGGTCAGTTGATGACTCAGACACTATGGACTTGGTCACAAACTCGGGCATCTTTGGAGGTTTGGATGGTTCTCATGTTGATATTGTTGGAGTAGATCTTTTTGCATTGGAACGTGAGTCGTCTTCTGTTGTTGTCAGCACAGAGGGAATTACAAATGGTCACTTTGACATTTCATTGGGGCAGACAGGAGTGTTTCATCTCGACTGCATATTGAGGTGTGTTTTTACCAATTTACCTTTAGCTCACATATACAGGATTTGACTATGTCATTGATGGTAGGAAAAGGTGATTTGAGTATGGAGCTTTGGGGGCCATCCTGGTATGACATGTTTTTGATGACAGGTGATGAGACCAAGTTTGGCAAGTCTCACACCTTGTTCTCACCAGCTAGTTGCTTACAAAATCCGGTGTTTGAGATTTGGTTTGATTGGACTATAGAGGGTGACAGAGTAATGCAACGTCAGCGTGGTGGATTATTTCCTTGTGGCGGTGACTCAGAATGCTGTAGTAATGCTGTTGTTACCCCCTATTTTAGTATATATAGGAGACTGTTACAGTTGTTGCAGGTGGATTGGAGGAAAATTTTGGTTAGGACTTGGCTTTTGGTTGATTTGATGTTGCAGTTTGTAGTTTCGGTCTTGTTCACTTACTTTTTTGAGCACTTCCAGTCATCTGTGCAGATAGTTGTGGATGATTTCTTGGGTATAGCTCAATTACCTTCCATCTTTACTTGTGGGAGCATTAGACACTACAGTCGTCACATGATGTCAGTATACATGCCCCTAGATGGTGATTGGTTGGTGCTCTCGAGTTACTTTCCAGGACACTTGGAGATTAGGTGACGGTGAGGGAATCACGGTCTATGATCGGAATGTCATTGTCATAATGTATGATTCTGAGGTTGACTCTATGATTATCGGCTTCTGGTCAAGTACTGATTGGCATCACTTCTGGGACATTCTGTTGAGAGATGCTAAGGATCATCCCTTGAGGTGGAGCAAATTTCATTTCCTATTGCCCAGGATTGAGTTAGGCAATGGGGTTTTAGATATGGATCTCCCTGAGGCACCTTGGCAGGATATATTGCATGGGATAGATCTCGGTTCACTTAGGATTTTTCAATATTGGTTTTGATGATAATTTGTTGATGGGAAACCAGGAGATGATAGTGCAGTTTGAGGATGTAGGTTTGCTAGTTTTGATCAGAGGAACACAATGCCAGCATAGTGGTTCCATTCCGAATTCGATTTGGCAATCTGAGATAACTTTGATTAACAACTTTGTAGTTGATTGGAGTGTGAGAGCCTAAGTGGACATTCTGGAGTCTATTCTTATGGTTTTACAGTTTGATTCTTTGGGAGAGCAGTTTTTTGAGGAGATGAATGAGTTTACACGGTATTTTTTGTTTTTTTGGTTGGAGGTTTTTAGGAGGTCTTTGATTGGGGCACCTTGCAAGACAATGCTTCTTGTCAATGGTGCTATAGATTTCTTAGACTGATTTGGGACCTCGGGATTATTCTTAGTTTCAGTTGGATCAGTTAGAAGATTGTGGGGTTGTATTGGCATTGCCCAAGGACAAGCAATCTTTGGGGAGGGCGGATTGTAATGTCCCCAATTTTTCAGGTTATCTAGCAAGCTTTAGTAGCTGACACTCTGGGTTCACGTCAGCTTGTTCAGATGAGTAATTTGATGTTTCCAACGAGCTCAGTTGGTTTAGTGGAGTTGTAAGCCACTTTCTGAAGTGATTTCTGGCCTCTGGATTGGTCTCCAAGAATCTTGGAGAAGCCATCTAATTTAGTAAGTTGCCCGATTGGCCTCGTTTGCTATTATTCGTCATCAAGATCACTCCGGTGCGGTTGGAACTTGATTTCGATGTGTTCTGACAAGTTTTCGCAAATTTGGTGAATGAGTTATTTTAATTATTCTACTAAGGTTGCTTAAATTTAATTAAAATATTTAATTTTAACCTTAGTGTTATAGCTCGTTGGAACCGGGGCGAAAAATTTTAAATTTTGGGCACATAAAACAGTGACCTTAAGTGTCAAAATATTATTATATTATTGAAAGGGATCATTTTTCAGAGGAAAAAGGGAGTTTAAATTAATAAAGTGACTATTAAATTAAAGTATATTGATCTATAAAGTCACTTTATTTGTAAAAGGTACATTTTATTCACTTAAGAGGGAAGTGATATTTTAGAAGGAAGCTATTTATCCCACATTTGCGGTGCATTGGTAATTGTGCCCAAATGAAGTTATAAATACAAGCATTTAATGCAAATGGAGGTATCTTGGAATTTGTGTATTCTTGAAGTTTGGATTTCCGCAGAAATCTGGAAAATCTTCTTGGCTATTGGGGACGTACACCCTCATTGGCAACATTTCTCACGTTTGTGAAAGATCGAATCTGGGAAATCTTTAATTTAAATTGTAGAGACTGGAATCATGGATTAGAAATATGCAGGTTGGAATACATTCTTGGAAGAATCGCAGTATTAGAATGAATGGTAAGGACAATTTCTCTCAGCCGTAGGGAATTTGTAACCTTTAGTGTAAACCATTATTTTCAGACAGGGAAGTCGCAGAAGTTAGAGTTCTGAAAGCATTAATCACAGCTTGTTCTTATTAGTGTGCTGGTCGTGGAACATCACCATTGTGGTGCATATCATTTTATTTGCTTGGGCGTATTTATATTTACCACTGCGGGGCGTGGAAGAACCTTACTTGACTGGGCGTAAATACTTATTTTTGGATGGGAATTCACAGTGAATTTCGAATTACCTTGATACCCAAGATTGTGGTGTGGCAGACTCAAAATCCAGCGATTGAGATTGTAAGAAGTTTGAAGGGGTCTGAAAGGAGGTTGATTGGTTTGGTAGCAGCTCAAATACCATTAATCAGTTTCCAATAGCTTAAGATCAGCTGGCTACCAATGCTCTGTGCGTATTTTACTATCATGGTAGTGTGAAGCTTTGGCTACATAGGGTGGGTTGTATTCTGTCATTAAGGTGCTGAAAGACTGCTAAGTGTGCCGCCCAGGTATTAAGGATGAGACCTGCATTTAACTTGGACGTGGATTAGAATAGAGCCGTGGACCACATTGGCATCATCTTGGAGTTGAACAGCCACCTAGGAATGTCCTCCAGCGGCTGGGATACAGGTTCTTTGTAATTACCTTGTTTTTGGATATGGTGTAATTTTTTGTTGAAACTGATTGATTGTAATCTGCAATAAATTATTTGTAACAAAATACTTGGTGTTTGAGCTCAATCAAAATGTCCTTGATGGTTGGAAATCACTGTTAATAAACTTATATGTAGAATTGGTTGTTTTCATTAATACATGTATATTGGGATGTGAATGATTGCAAATCTCTTAAACAAACGCACCAAGTTACAACATAACCACAGATAAAACAGCAGAACAAAAAAACATTCCATGATTGAAACGTGCCAACTGTTTGTCGAAATACCATTAGCTAGTTTGACAAGGGAAAATTGGCGAAATAGGGCAGCCTATTACAAATGCACACCATGTATAAGGGCCAATGAGAAAGTCAACATAGGAGGTATGACTACAGTGTGCATAGAAGTCCTAATCAAAACATATCTTGGTTGACTATTGAAAATGGCTAGAGAGAGTTTTGTAAAGAACTAGAAATCTTGAGGACATACAAGAAGGTAATAGTGGCAGTAGTTTCAAGGGTGTATCGTGATGATCACATGCCACAATGTCACATAGAGATGACAGACGAATCTGAGGTTCTTGAAGTGTCAAGAGATCCCATGACAGACTAAAAACAAATGATGAAGATAAAACTGCCTTGAGATGAGAAGATATTGTGATAACATTATAGTCAAGAAGAGAAAAAGCATGTGAAAGACAAGCAATGATAGTCAATGGACAGTCTAAGATAAAGAGAACAGTCCCGGCTCAGTATGACAATCCTTGTGAATATGGTTTGGAAGATGATCATAAGTGCCTTAGAGTGTGATAACGCCTACGGCATCACTGATGTAAATTTATTTAATAATATTAATATACTAAGAGGAAATAAATCATTAAATATTGATTAATTAAATAAGGTTAAATGATTAAAATATTAATGCATTTAATATATAAAATAATAAAGGAAAAGTATTATTAAATAAATGACTAAACTGGTAATGTATTTAATGTATTTAATAATAAGAAAAGTATTATTAATTTAGATGATTAAAATATCAAATGTATGTAATAATAGGAAAAGTTTTATTAAATTAAAATATTTAATAAACTAAAACCTATGGACCACGCACTACCCCCCCCCGCACAAGTGGTGCGACGGTAGTCGCAGCCTAGGCTGCGACCACCGTTGCATCCCTTCGCGCAGAAGGGACCCATGGAGGGATGCAACCTTTCCCCTCCACGGGGTATTAAAGAAGAACATCAGCACAAGGGAGTGGGAGGAGTCTGGAAACGGCAAGGCAAACTGCGAACAGCAAAAGGCAAAACTACAGTTTGGAAACTACTACTGCGGGTTGCGAACAGGTAAGTGGTTTCACTGAATGTATATATGTATATAAGTAATGAATATTTTAATATATGTTAGTGAATAGTTTTTCATATATGTTAATGAATGGATTATAATATATGTTAATGAATATGTGTAATATTTGTTAATGAATATGTGTAAATATATGTTGACGAATATGTGTAAAAATATGTTAATGAATATCCCTGAAAACATGTTAATGAATATTTTTCCTAAATATATGTTAAGTTAGGAATAGGTAAATGTAGATTATGGAATGGGAAATGATAACAAATTGTAGAATGTAATATGAATAATGGGCTATATGATGGAGGCTATTGGGAGAAAATTCCCTTAGCCTAATGCAGGGATTATGATAATCCCTGGTAGGCAGTATATACTGAATATCTATATGCATATATGTATGGCTTGGTTGACAAAGTTCATCCAAGAAGAGACGGATCTGGCTGGTCCTCTCTGGTAGACTTGGATGATGAGATGCATCATCCAAGGCAAGGAATTGATCATATATGATGGTCTTCCTTGGTATGGCTTGGGTGTAAGAAATTACATCCAAGACAGGAATCGATTAACCCTCGATCTCCTGGATGGCTTGGGTGTAAGAAATTACATCCAAGACAGGAATCGAATTAACCTTCGATTTCTTGATATGGCTTGGAACCAAGATGGGTTCCAAGAAGGCGAGCTCCACAGCCGCCTAAGGACATGTTCCAGTGCTGCACTCATATCCTTTTTAAGAATTGAAATTAGTGTTAATTAAGTAATAGAACTTTAATTGCAAATTAGATTAGTTATGTATATATTTTTGTTGTGTTCTAACAATTTGTTTTGCAGGACAATGATCTTTAACTAGTAGGGCCATTACATAGAGTCAGTGATGATGACATCATTGATGGAAATATTGTCATTGATGTCATTAAAGACTAAAGACTCAACACATATATACAGCATACTAAAGACGAACTCTATCAATGATTTGTTGAAGACAAAGGACAATTAATATTATGGCAACCTCATCATATTTATTAGATAAAAGACAACAGAGATTATTAAGGCAAATACACTTGCCATTCTATTTGCCACTCACTAGTTGACTTCTTTCATAATTATTAGCGTGGAGTATGGAGGAGGACGTGGATAGGAGATGAGTAGATCATGGGTTCGAGGCACAATCATGGCCATAGCAGAAGACATAGCAACTGTGTGATTAGAGACAATTACATTCATTGCATTGAACATCAAATAAAGCTTAATGGAGGATGCGATGAATGGTGCGAAGGAACAAATATTAAAATGATATGGAGCGATTGCTAATAAACATGAACGCTAAAAAGACGACTTCATGCAAGTTCATAAAGAATTAAAATTATGAAGAAGCGATTAAAGTTTTGAATATGAAATGATCATCATCATATGGGATATAGAAAAATAGCAATGAATATGACTTAAGAGTGCAGCGATTCATTGTTTGAAGACGTGAAAATGAAAAATATAATAAAGATTAAATTAAGTAGTCTTTATTTATTTCGGTGGAGATGGTTAATAATATTTATGAAATATGGCATCGATAATATCGATTTCATTAACTAATATTAACGTGGCAAGCAAAGTTAATGGTTAGTCAAAGATACGTTTAGTGGATATTTTTTATAAGGCACAAAAGACTAGGCCACCTTAACTTTGACAATCTTGTCAAAATCAGCAAAAAGGAAGCAGTGAGGGATATGCCTAGAATTACAAAACCATCAAATATCATTTGCAAGCAATGTCAATTTGGAAAACAAACTCGAGTAAGCTTTAAGTCCAAAGAATACTCTTCTTCAAAACCTCTAGAGCTTATACATACAGACTTGTGTGGACCAACCAGAACAAAAAGTTTGCAAGGTGAAAGGTATTTTATGCTACTTATAGATGATTATTCCAGGATGACTTGGATTGCCTTCCTAAAAGAAAAATCTGAGGCTCTTGCAAAGTTTAAAGCTTTCAAAGAGTTAGTTGAAAATGAGATGGATGCCAAAATTAAGTGTCTTAGATCAGACCGAGGAGGAGAATTCACTTCAAATGAGTTTGAAGATTTCTGCACAAAACATGGAATAAGAAGACAACTTTCAGCATCAAGAACTCCACAACAGAATGGAGTTGTTGAAAGAAAGAACAAGACAGTTCAGGAAATGGCAAGAGCTATGTTAAATGAATCAAAGATTGCTGACACCTTTTGGAAAGAAGCAGTTCACACAGCAGTGTACATATTGAATAGAGCGCAAATAAGGGTAAACAATGACAAGACGCCATACGAACTATGGAAAGGAAGGGCTGCAACTGTTGATTATTTCAGGATTTTTGGCAGCACTTGCTACATTAGAAGAGATGAAGAGGACTTGGGAAAGTTTGATGCCCGGTCAGATGAGGGAATATTTCTTGGATATTCCACTAGAAGCAAAGCTTATAAATGCTACAATTAAAGACTTCACAAGATAGTTGAAAGTGCTAATGTGAAGATAGATGAAGGAAGACAATTTGAGAAAGCTATAGAAGATCATCCTAAGGAAAAAAGTGAGGAAGAAGAATTAAAAGAAGAAAGTGAGAATGAGGAACAAGAAAGTTTTGAAACTCCATCAAAAACACCATCAAAGACACCTTTAAAAACACCATCAAAAACTCCATCAAAGTTTGTTCAGAAAAATCATCCAGAAGGCTTGGTTATTGGAGAGTTGGATACAAATATACAGACAAGGAGAAGACTAGCTACCAGCACAGAACATGCTCATTTCTATCTACTTTCTAAGATAGAACCAAAAAATTTTGATGAAGCTAGTGAAGACAAGTATTGGGTAAATGCTATGAATGAGGAGTTGGACCAAATTGAAAGAAATCACACATGGGAGCTTGTTCCAAGACCCTCAAACAAAAATGTCATTGGAACCAAGTGGGTTTTTCGCAACAAAATGAATGAGGATGGTGAAATTACAAGAAATAAGGCAAGGCTTGTGTGTAAAGGTTATGCACAAGTGGAAGGAGTCGATTTTGAAGAAACCTTTGCCCCAGTTGCCAGGTTGGAAGCCATCAGAATGTTTCTAGCTCTTGCAAGTCATAAGGGTTTCAAAGTATTTCAAATGGACGTGAAATCAGCCTTTCTAAATGGTGATTTAGAAGAGGAAGTGTATATTGAACAGCCCGAAGGATTTATCTTGTCAAAAGAGGAAGATTATGTATGCAGATTAAAAAAGGCAGTCTATGGCCTCAAACAAGCCCCCAGAGCATGGTACTCTAGATTAGACAACTACCTTCAAACACAAGGGTTTAAAAGAGGAGCAGCAGACAGTAATTTGTATTTCAGATGTGAAGGTAATCATTTGCTGATTGTAGTTGTTTATGTAGATGATATCATTTTTGGTGGTAGTAAGAATCAAATGTGTGAAGAATTTGCTTCTAACATGCAAAAAGAATTCGAGATGTCTATGCTTGGAGAACTTTCTTTCTTCTTGGGATTGCAGATTTCACAAACAGATCAAGGGATATTTCTCTCACAAACTAAGTATGTTAGGGAGATGTTGAAGAAATTTAGAATGGAGGATTGTCATCCTGTCAGTACTCCTATGGTTACTGGTTGCAAACTTAGTAAAAATGATGAATCCCCTGATGCAAATCAGACGCAATATAGATCCATGATTGGAAGTCTCTTATATGTAACAGCTACCAGGCCAGATATAATGCAAGTTGTTGGTGTAGCAGCATGGTATCAAGCAGCACCAAGGGAAACACATGTACAGGTAGTAAAAAGAATCTTCAAGTATTTAAAGGGTACAATGGATTTTGGATTGTGGTATCCAAAATGTGATGATTTCACTCTCAAAGCATACACAGATGCCGATTGGGCAGGTGACAAGGATGATAGCAAAAGCACTAGTGGAGGAGCCTTTTTCCTTGGCAACAACCTTGTATCCTGGTTGAGCAAAAACAGGCTTCAACATCTCTATCTACTGCAGAGGCAGAGTACATTGCAGCAACAACATGTTGTACGCAAGTATTGTGGATGAAACAAACCTTGCAGGATGTTAGGATTGAGTATGATCATCCTATCTCTATCTATTGTGATAATACAAGTGCAATCAGTATGTCGAAGAATCCAGTGATGCACTCCAGGACAAAACACATTCCTATCAAGATTCATTTCTTAAGAGAACAGGTTCTTGAGCAGCAAGTAAAGTTGGAATATGTTCCAACAAAAGAGCAGTTAGCAGATATCTTCACAAAGCCTCTTCCAAAAGAGACTTTTGAGTGCCTAAGGGAGAAATTGGGAGTAATATCACTCTCATCCTTTCAGTAAGTGCTTTGTATGAAACATACATTAAAGAAGGGCAGGTTACAAACAACAGAAAAATCTCTTGCCATTGATGTCAAAGGTGGAGAAATTGGAGACAGGGGGAGCAGTCAGTGGCTTGAGGGGGAGCAATCTGAATTGAAAGGTTGCCATCAATGACAAAGGGGGAGATTGATGGAAATATTGTCATTGATGTCATTAAAGACTAAAGACTTAGCACATATATACAGCATACTAAAGACGAACTCTACCAATGATTTGTTGAAAACAAAGGACAATTAATATTATGGCAACCTCATCATATTTATTAGATAAAAGACAACAGAGATTATTAAGGCAAATACACTTGCTATTCTATTTGCCACTCACTGGTTGACTTCTTTCATAATTATTAGCGTGGAGTATGGAGGAGGACGTGGATAGGAGATGAGTAGATCATGGGTTCGAGGCACAATCATGGCCATAGCAGAAGGCACAACAACTGTGTGATTAGAGACAATTACATTCATTGCATTGAACATCAAATAAAGCTTAATGGAGGATGCGATGAATGGTGCGAAGGAACAAATATTAAAATGATATGGAGTGATTGCTAATAGACATGAACGCTAAAAAGACAACTTCATGCAAGTTCATAAAGAATTAAAATTATGAAGAAGCGATTAAAGTTTTGAATATGAAATGATCATCATCATATGCGATATAGAAAAATAGTAATGAATATGACTTAAGAGTGCAGCGATTCATTGTTTGAAGACGTGAAAATGAAAAATATAATAAAGATTAAATTAAGTAGTCTTTATTTATTTCGGTGGAGATGGTTAATAATAGTTATGAAATATGGCATCGATAATATCGATTTCATTAACTAATATTAACGTGGCAAGCAAAGTTAATGGTTAGTCAAAGATACATTTAGTGGATATTTTTTATAAGGCACAAAGTTGAGGATGTGACTTAATGAAGTAAGGCACTTATTCTTAAGAGACGCGATGCATCTAAAGAATGTAAGTTTAGTTTACCAAAAGGACACAAGTAATACAATTGTTATTAAAAGACACAATCTTTTAATAAAAAGCCATTTGGATAATATAAAGGAGTGAAAGAAATAGTGTGAAGTATCGATGATGAGAGACTAATTATAAACAAAAAGGAATCTACTGCTGCATACATACGTTGTGAAGTTATTTATGTATACCTATATATAAAAGGAGTGAAAATTATGTTGAAGAAGTTATATGGAAATAATTTCTGAATATAATATATTTCTGAGTCTATATCTCTGAGAATAGAGAGATCCCAGAAAATTAAAAAGGGAATTGTGATATGTATATGGATAAAAAGAATGTGCAAAACTTGTGTATCAGACAGATATTGTAAATCCTATATAAATTTCTGAAGTATGTAGGTGACTAAATACTGTGTTGAATGAGTAAGTCCAAAGCAGTTAAAAAAAAAAAAGGTCCGAAAGTTTCTCAGACTGCAGAGAGATTTAAAGGAGTTGAAGCTTCAGCCTTGTGAGTTAACCCTCACTAAATCAGTTTAGGGAGTTGGAGCTTCCTGTAGGTTGGAGCCTACAAACTACAAAGTCAAGTTAGGTTGTTGGTGCTTCCAGTGGGTTGGTGCTCACAGAATCAGATTGGGGAGTTGGTGCTTCCGGTGGGTTGGTGCTCACAAAATCAGATTGGGGAGTTGGTCCTTCCAGTGGGTTGGTGCTCACAAACATTATAAAAGAAATATATATATAGCAAACATTTTCAGTGGTTTTCTCCCACATTGGGTTTCCACTTAAATCTTGTGTTAGTGTGTTCATATGCATGCTTATTTTAATTGATTACAAAGTATTAAATTGAAAAACATTATTATACTGATTCACTCCCCCCCCTCTCAGTATAATCGTGTGCTTTTCAATCATTTCCTTGTTGATTGAAGCCACTTTTCTTTGCATGACAAAGGGTAGGCAGAGATGTTAGAAACCCTGTTTAAATGAGAAAGAGGTTTCGAAAAAGAATGAATAGAGGTGACAGTTGCAAGCTCATAGTGAGAAGAGTTCATGAGGAATCGAGTTCTGTAAGAACACAATCATGGTGCTTGAAGCAAGATGAGTGCCAAAAATAGAGAAAGATGAGTGTCACAATCATGATATAATAGACAGTTTTATATGTGATTATGAATTTGAAAGCATAGGATGCAGTCAAATCCCAAGCTTCCATGGCATAAATAACAGTGGTAAAGTCAAGAATATCAGGGACAGGCAAGGATAAGACAGTCCTTTGGTAATGGCAGAGGATAAAGTTGGAAAAAGAAGGATGACAGTGAGTATGCCCACTGTTTTGTAGACAATGCAGAGAGACTCATGATTATGTTTTCTTTATAAGAAAGTGCAGAACTCATAGCAAAATCAATGGGACAGTGAGCAAAGATAAAAGTTTATGACAATCATACAAAGACTGTCATAGTTTAGTCCTTTTAACTTCAGAGCTTATGAAGCCAATAAATCTTTATAAGATCAAAGGGACAGTCACAGTAAGAGACAAATGCCAAACATGACAGTGATGTCCATTAGGATGACTGTTTTATTGCATGAAAGAGATTAAAAAGAGTGGTAGTGGCATGTGTTTGGATAGGTGTAAAGATGGAGTGTTAGACATGTCACTTTTCCTTTCTTAATATTGTAAGTTGCAAATTATTCACCTAGGAAAAGCTCGAACTTTTGCCTAGGAAGACTGTGTAAAGGGGCGCCATGTCTTGAGGGGACATGAAAATGAACTAAAGTGAGTTTCAAATGAACTGGGTGCCATTTGCATTTGAATTTCAGAGGGAAAAATCTATGAATACAGGTGCTTGGCCTCTCATTTGATTATCTAAAGAAATGACATTGTTATGTTGCTGAAATGGTGAGTGAATTTGAGCTTCGGAGTTGAGGCTTCCTAGCTTGCACAGTTTCGTACTTGCAATGTAGTACCTAGCTAATTAGTGTGTTTGCAAGTGAGTTTTTGTGTGGATTTCTAGTTTTTTGAGTTTGGTGTGTTTCCTGTGTTGCTAGTTTGGAGTGGCTGAAGCGGATTTTTGTTCATAGCTCTCTGTCTAAGCGTCTGATTCTTCTAGGTAGAGGCTTGTTGGAAGCGTCTTGGAGAGGCGACCATTCATTTGGAAGGGCATGGGATTTGATGCTGGGTTGAATTTTTAATTGCAAATTGTACTTCCTAGATGGTCGTACATTTCTAGAGCTGCCTGAGTTTGCGTGCCGTCCTTGTGTGGTGATCTTGGTGTTGGTTCGAGTTCCTTGTTTGATCGGCTTGGTCTTATTTGTGGTTTGCCTGTGTTCGTGTGCATTTTGGAGCTGTTTCGAAGGAGTTGTGTGCATTTCAATGTTGCTGGTCCAGTTCTGGTGATGTTGGTATTTTATATCAGACTTGATATTTTATGTTTTTGGCTTGAAATCAGCTATAGTTTATTGTTGTAAGTTAGTAGTACTTCAATGTAATCATGTTTGTATTATTGGTTAGTAGTACTAACCTCTATTATTGATAAACACCAAATCAATGTCCATTATATTGATTCTAGCTGCCTATTACAACAATTTCTACAACATTTCTATGCTACTACTAAAATTTAACCTTCTACAATCTAACCTATTCTAACTAAAATCTAACAGTCTAATTGCCTAAAAATCTAACAATAATCTAACCCTTTACAAAAGAAAGGCCTCTGCCTTTTATAGATTTTACAATTTGAATCGAGGGTAAGGATTGACTGCATCCAAGGGCCCTGATCTTCCTTCCAGAAACTTGGCATCTTTAACTCATGCCGATTCAATTCTCAGTTATCCCTTCAACCACCTTCTCAACTGCCTACCAATATTTGGCTTTAATCTGGTCTATCAGGTGGCTAGACATAACTGTCCCCAACTGGCCTATGTTCCCTTTGTTTCAAAATATCTTGAGCGGGACCCACAGGCAACTTTACATTAAACAATTTCAGTTCTTCAAAAACTGAACTTCTGGAATTAAATCCAGCGGGGTATCCTTCTGAGAATGCATATTTTGAGCATTCTGTGTATTCTTTGTCTTCAATCTCGTTGATGGACCTCAACTTTGTGGTCCGTGATGGCGCGCCTTCTCTGTGCTTTGTCTTGCGCTCTATGGTGTGGTCTTGCATTTCCTCCTCCGGCGTTGGTCGCGATCAAGGCTCCTTGACATCGTTGATCTACAAACAATCAATTTCCATTCCGGATTAATCATTTTGAAAAATTAAATAAATTAATTTAACAAATATTAAATTTTCACTGACATCGAGCCTATCTCATAATGAATTTCGGGCATTAGACACCTTTTGTGAGATGTTCTTTTTTATGCTCAAACGCCCTTTAGACAAAATTTGGCCTCGAAGATGATTTGTGCGAATTGAACTCCTGCGATCTAGACTTAATGTCTTCTTTCTCTTTTTCGGCAAATAAGAAGACTTTGTGTGAATTTACCCTTTACAATTTTCGGGCTTTAAATTGGTTTTGCGAGCTTTGGCTCTTTTGGCCATTTAAGGAGTCATTTCGCCTGACTCTGAGGCTATTGAATGACTTCGATCCTTATAGAGATTTGGCGAGTCAGGGGGTTGTTTCGGCCTCTTGAGCCAATTCAAGAGCTTTGGCATTTTCGTATTTCGGCTAAAATGGAGACTTTGTGAGGTCACGACCTATTGACTATCTTTGGCATTTAACCCATCTTGGCAAACTTGCTCTTTTCCTCCCCTTTTCGGCATAATAAGCCGCTTTGCAAATTTTAGATGTCTTCGGCTCAAAAAGATGTTTCGTGCGACTTGGGAGATATTGAACTTTGTCTCCCATTTCGGCCTTGGAGGCCGATTTGTAAGCTTTAACTTAAAAGAAATTTCGGCCCCTTAGTTGATTTTGTGAGAATGGGGTCTCTTTTTCTTATATCGGCTAAAGAGACACTTTCCTTTGCACAATTTAGGACGTCTTTGGCGATTTCGGGTTGATACTTCATCTTGCGCGAATTTGAGATTTTCGGCATTTTAGATGACTTCGCACGATTGGGAAGTTTTCTCATTTTTGGCCTACATGGGTAGAATGGCTCGATTTGAAGGTTTCTAACTTTTTTGGTCAAATGAAGCTAATTGCACGATTTGATTTCATTTTCAGCCTTTGAGCTGATATTGCGCAAATTGCATCCTTTATATCTTTTCTACTTTTTCGGCTTATAAGCCGATTTTGCAAACTTAGCCTTCCTTTTCACTTTTTCGACCTTTTTACAATTTCGGCTTATTGACGTAAAACACGAACTTAGATTCTTGAAGCCTTTCGGGTTATGAACCAACCTACGTCACAATCACGTGCTGATATCCAACTCATTAGCACAAATCTCAGGTTTATGAGACACCTCACAAGAAGATCTAAAATCTTCAGATTGTCTCTTTGTTTTTGTTTCCTCCTTTTGGCAACATAATGCAACAACCTTAGGTTCATGGCACAATCCATTCACCATTCAATTTGTAGTAAAAACATTACCCCTCGTGCCCTCCTCAAGACTAGCATGTTGCTCCAGAGCTACCACCGAGGGAGGTGTAGACATATCCTTCTCCTCATGATCTATAAAGAAAGGAAGATTGTCAAATGAGAGGACAGTGTCCTCTTTACCTTCACACTCCTCATGTTCAATGACCTGCTGCTGCAACTGATTGTTCTCAATATCCTCCTGTAGCATTGCCAATTCCTCTTCCTTTAGAGCATATGAAGAGTCCCCAATGGCTGATTGAACCCCTTCGTCATGATGAAGATGGGAACCATTCTCCATACAACAGGTGCACCCCTAAAAAGGGAGATAGCATCAAGAAAGGGCCTAGGTGGTGGGGTGTTTTGCAAAAGGCACCGAGGAGAAGGCTCTTGTATAACCACAGCTGGAGCTCCCTTGAAACCTGGAACTTTAAAACTAGGGGGGGAAGTTGAAGGCTTGGGAGGTCTCCCCTGCGTGAAGCTTGGGATTTCAAACTTAGGAACCCTAGGGGCAGAAACCTCCTCCTGTATGAGCCGCATCTCTATGGTTGCTAGTTGCTCAATTTCTTTCTTCCTAGCAGAGGCAAGCTGCCTTGCAAGGAACTCCTCATGTTGTCTTTGGGCTCCCATCTGTTGTTGTTGAAGTTGAGCCTGATAAGCAAGCTGATCCTGCTGTAAATCCCACTCATGTTGTCTCTTCAACTCCTCCAGCTGCTTGGTGAAATCAAGCAACACACTTTTGATTTTTGCAATTTGCCTTTTTTTGTCATCTTGGGACTGGTTGGGCTGCCAAGAAGGTTGAGTAGGGGTGGGTGGGTGGCAGGTATTAGGAAAGTACCCACCTACTACTGAAGTGAAGTTGTTTGGGTTGAAACTAGGAGCAGTCCTAGTTCGGTCTTGTTGGTAAGGAAGGGGAAAATGGCTGGCATTCTCATAGAATGGGGGTGAATAGAAGTTACACCCATGATATGAACTCATTTTAAAGCATTTGAAAGAGATGGAGCTTTTTAACAAAATTCTTAAAAGAGCAGACAAACCCTCTCAACCAGAGACTGATAACATACCACAGATCCACCAAATGATTGCAGAGTTGTCAGGTGCTTGAAAGATGTTGCCTCCAAAGGCTTGATGAACTGAAGAACACTCCGAACCTTCAGTTGGCTTGGGCTTAGGACTGGATGACTTCGGAACCTCGGGGTTCCGGAGTTGAGGACTTAGGAACTTCGGAACCTGGGGGTTCCAGAGTTGAGGACTTAGGCACTTCGGAACCTGGGGGTTCCGGACTTGCAAACTTCAAAACCTGGGGGTTCCGGAGTTGGTGACTTGGGAACATGGGGGTTCCCTAGTCCCAAAGTTATGAATTTTGTATGAACAAGAACTAGACTTTGAGTAGAGTCGCCAAGTGCTTGAAAGGTGATTGCCTCTAAAGGCTGAAACACTAAGAATTCGCACTGAATCCTTAGCATGTATGTCGAACTAAGTCCCACCGAGCGTGCCAAAAATTGTTATCACAAAAGCTTGCACCCTTCGTAAGCTATCAACTCAGCAACCTTGTGAAACATGGAAACAACCCCGAAGTGTGGAACCTTGTGCAAGGGGCTGAATCTCCTTAGAAGGCCGACTTCCTTCTTCAATTAGGTGCAAGTGTTGAACCAACTCAACACTTTAGAACTAATTCCTAAGCCTACCTAAGCAACTTGCAGAGGTAAAGGGAAGAGAGAATGCTTGAAATAAAGGGAGGTGATGCACCAATAAGAGATTGTTTCTCTCCCTACCGAAATGGCACAAGGAACCAACTGAAAAACCCAAGAGATGCACAACGTCAATTGCATAAGTGACCAAAACGCATGTATGGAGGTTAGAAATTGCTAAGTGTCAAAAGGGGAGAAGGATTCCCACAAGTCACACTCAAAAAACAAGTTAACACAACATATATGGAGAGAAAAGCCACAAGACATACACCTATGATGAAGGTAAGAAAGCATACACAACATACATAGGTCGAAAGGAGGCAAGAATGGTAATTTTCAATTAATCATAAGGCCAAAAGCCAATCTTACAGTTGCAGAAATGCAAAAAACAATTACAAGTCTTTAAAAGAAGAGAAAGAACATAGGAAAGCTCAAGGCAGCAGGGAGAGAACCCTTTACAATGAGGCTTAAATGACCTTTATATAGAAAAAATGGTTACAAGGGTGATCATGACCCCTGCATGTCAGTCTGGAAGTGCAGGGAAGTGCATGCACTTGATTTGTACATGCAAGCATCCTAGCCATACCCACAAAGGGCAATCTTGAGAAGGTGGATTGACTAACCTTCCAAAGTCGGACATGACATAAGTCACCAAGCATGGCCCCATACCTCCTTTGATGAAAATCCTGCCAAAAGCATTTAATGCACCCTTGTGGCTCCACAAAAGAAAGTGCACAAGTCACCTTAATTGTTGGAGCATTTAAAGCCTTGAGTGTCGATCACGTCATCGAGAAGTGTCCCCAGTCGGAAGGAAGTTCAGAGATTTCGGAAGCTCTGACTCCCGAAGTGAGGAAGACAAGGGAAGGAGCAAGGAACTTCGAAACCTCGGGGTTCTGGAGAACTTCAAAAGGCTAAGGAAAGAACTTCAGAACCTTGGGGTTCCGGAGTTTTGGGATAGAGAGAGGAAGAGAAGAAAAAGGATCTTCGGAACCTCGGGGTTTTGGAGTTCCGGAGGAACTAGGGAGAGAAGGCAAAAGGGGAAGGAACTTCGAAACCTCGGGGTTTCGGAGTTCCGGGGAACTGCTCAAAGGAACTTCGGAATCCCGGGGTTCTGGAGTTCCGGGATAGAGAGGGAAAGGGCTAAAGAGAGAAGGGGAACTTCGGAACCGGGTTCCGAAGTTCCGGGCAAGGATAGAAAAAAGGCTAAGGAAGGAAGGCTAAGAACTTCAGAACCTTGGGGTTCCGGAGTTCCGAAGAGGGAAGGAGAAAAGGGACAAGGAACTTCGGAACCTCGGGGTTCCGGAGTTCCGAGGGAAAAGAGAGAAAGGCTAAGGAGAGGAGGGGCTAAGCTAGGGAAAGAACTTTGGAACCTCAGGGTTCCGGAGTTTCGGAGAAATTGTAGAAAAGCTAAGGGAAGGAAGGGAACTTTGGAACTTCGGGGTTCCGGAGAAGGAAAGAAAGCGGCTAAGGCAAAGAACTTCGGAACCTCGGGGTTCCGGGGAAGAAAAAAAGGGGGCCTAGGAACTTCCGACAAGGCAACGCTTCAAACCATGATTGCATCATCTTCTCTTTATCAACTGAGGCAGCACTGGTCCATAGAACGTATCTTTGATCGGTTCTCATTGATGGACCAAGGGTGTCATAAAATGACAATAGTTATCATAGTGCCAGATATTGTAAATGAGCAAAATAAGTTTTTTGCAAAGGCAGGGATGTCCACAATAACTGATATTAATGAATTTTCAGATAGAATCTGATTGGCAAAAGAGGAAGATAGTGCACCTTCACTAGAATCTCATGATCCTTCATATAATTCAAATTCAGGTATAGAGATAGAAGATGATTCAATTTTTACCCATATTTATTTTTGAGCAAAGATGAGAGCCTACTTATGTATTTGATTATCTTAAAATGAATAGTCAATATTTTAAAATTTCCTTAGTTTAGAAAGATAGGGATAAGAATTGTTTTTAAAATAGTTTTAAAGCAATATTTTGTTATTACTTTTCCCTAGAATCTTTTTCTTAGAAAGCTTAATAAGTGCTTTGAGCACATTAAATGTATTGAGATTTTGGGTTAAGCTTATGCTGTTGAAATTTTCATTCAAGTTTCAGAGTTAAGAGTTCTATGTTGTAATTGTGCAAGTTTGGAAAGCCAAGTAGTAAAGATTTTTTTTGTTTTAACTTTTTTGTGTCATTGCATTACTACCTTATGAAGTAGCTTTGTGTACTTAAAAGTTGTTTCTTGCTTTCAGTCTTGTTCTTCGTCTGATGCTGCTAGTACTGTGTTTCTTGTTTAGATCAATCCATATTTTGACGTATATGCAATGATCTCTGCTTTAATCATTTGACAAACATGAGAAGACTACAGGCGTGAGCTAACATCTGACAACTCATGGCATCTAAAGTTGCAATGCCTTTATTTGATTGTCTTAAACCTTTCTTGGCTGATTTTGTTTTCTTGGTTTTATTATATTAGCTTGTTTTTATTTCCTTGTGATAGTAACATTGTATATTTTATCCTCATTAATATTTTTTATCATAAACTGTTTCTGGAATCTATTATGATATTACTTCTTGAGTCTACGATTCTATTATTGTAAGCTATACTGATTAAATTTTGTATGAGATTGCTGTTTTTTTGTTCCAATTTTCATCTTTTTTAAGTGTAATTATTGTAAAATGTTTGTTCCAATTTATTTTTTCAGGATGATAACATTTTGGTAAATTTGGCATCTGCAATAGCAAATAAAGGACTCAGTGTGTGCCGCTTTGACTTTGCTGGGAACGGGTAAACTTTAGAGCTATGGTAGTTAGGTTGTTTTTAATTTACAAATTCATTCCTTTCTGTTTCTTGTAATCTGTACTGACGTTTTCTCAATATCGAAGCAGAAGAGTGAAATTTCTTTCCCCCATCTCCATTCCTCCTTACAGTCCTTACAGTCTAGTCCAAAGAATAATTTACAATATTCATTCATTGCTGAATTATTTTATTATACCAGCATGTTTTATTTTTGGAAGAGGACTTCTCCTGAAGGTGAGATTCAATATAAATCTATTTATAGAATTTTTCTTCCATCCAGAGTGATTTCCATATCAGAATTGGGATGATATGAGCTGATAAATTTGAGAATATGCCATCTATTTCTCATTTTTTTGTATTTTTTTTCTGATTGTTCACAGGGACATGATTCTTAGTTTGAAATCCCATGGAAGTTACTAGGTCCATGAAAATGATATATATTTTAGAGTCCAATAGCTTGTTTTCTGAGGAGTTTGGTAGTTATTAGAAGTCCTTTTGGTAGCACATAGCCTGAACTTTATTTTGTCCTGCGGAGTTTTTTTAAGTCCAAGCATATCATATTTATGACAAAGAAAAAGTATGTTCTTTGTTGAGGGAAGACTTGAACTTCTTTGCCCTTTCCTTTTAAGCTGATTGTATTCTATGTGTATCCAGAATGGCCAGTATCATGTCCATAATTAAAAAAAAAAAATAACAGGTGTTTTGAATTAAAAAGAGAAATTTAATAAATATTATCAATGTTATAAGACATGATTGTGAAGCACATTCCTTGTTAAACAAGTAGAAATGACTGCAGCCACATTAAAAAGAGAGGGAAAGCCCTCTAGAATTCAAGGATAATTGAAAATACTTCAATGCATGGATGAGGTTTGTGTTTATTTATTGTGAAATAAACAGCCTCCCTAGGTTCGGAAGTCCATAGTTGACCTTGAGATCAATAAATTCATTATCCTGAGTCAAAAGTATAGCATGTAATATTGCAAACTTTTTTAAATGCCAATAATAAATAGATAGTGAGCCCAAATCCCCTTTGTATGTAAATGGGTAGAACATTAGGGGTTAATTGGCTAACCCTTTATTTTAGGTAGTGGATTCAAGGATAGGTTTATCCTATATCACTTGACTTCGATCCTTGATGGAAAGGTTTAGCCTAATTAATGGACTATGATCCAAAGTATTCTGGAGCCTATTGGGCATGATTTGACTTCATACCTTGATGCATTTGTTTCAAAGTGTTATGCATCATCATAATCACCTATTGATGTTTTCTTGTTCTATACATATTGGATCATTTTGTTGATCTTGGGAATTGTAGACTTCATGCCCATGCCACCTTTGCTTCTATCAAGGTCTGATTTAGGGAAATTTGTATCATTTTCATTGTGATAGTTGAATTCCTTTTAAATCCTTGACTTTTGATTGGAGTAGTCTCCTTCATGTTGGGTCTAACATAACATTTAAATGTCCTTTTTCCTTGTTCATTTGACAGGATATGCATTTAGAACCGAACTTACTTCTTGGATAGTGTATTCACAATTCCCTTAGTTGAATAAACATAATCTTCTGCTTAATTTTTCATGGAGGCTACCAGAGTTATACACTATTTTATGTCTAATACCATTTTGGTTTCATGTGACTCAATCATATAAAATAAAAAGGATATAATTACAAATCTTCAACTCAACTTTATAGACAACACCTTCACGATTTATTATTTTATTCCTTAATGTGCTTATGGGAAACCATTTTTTGTTGGAATTTCCTCATCATATCATATCAGTTAAAATATATAATAGTATAAATGAAGGTTTACAATAAAAAGCAGTTTGTAGGTATGCACAGCTTGAGAGTCCATTGATTTAGCACAATACTATAAAAAATGCTACCAAGGCATGAAATATCACAATGCCACTAAACACATGCAACTGCACTATAGGAAGAAGGAGACCGATCATCCTAGGGACAAGGTTTACCTTACAAAGAGGGATCCCCTAAGGGAAAATCAAATGCAACCTAGCTGTCCTAAGCTTCATGTATAGCTTGAGGAAAAAGGACTCGTATCTTGGTGGAGGTACAATCGCTTCTGAATCCACACCACTTTGAATTGGAAGTGCCCATCTAGAAGCCTCAACCATGATCTTCCAATGCATAGATGAGATCCAATTCCTCCATTGAGAGAAGAAGTGGTTGTGACTATGGGAGCTGCTGCTCCATTGCGTTCTTGGGGTTGGTGAACCTTGAGGGGGTTTATTGGGTGGAAGTCTGATCATGGTGCAAGGAGCACTCTGTTAGTGATCAGGAAAGTCCTAGAGTTACTGGAATTCTAGAGCAACTTTCTAGCTTGAGCCTAGATCTAAAAAAACATAGAGGCGAACATAAAATTTCTCATTAATAGGTAATTGGTTAGAAATAGCTTCATTGTTAAAGATAGCAAATTTCTAGTCTTAAGAGCTAAAAAATATTAGTGGCTCTAACAAAATTCCAAATGCAAGCAATAAAGGTTGGCCATTGAGTAACATCCCAATTAGAGAATGTCTACGTTGAAAAGTTTTGGGGTGAATGAGAAAGAAAAGACTACAAATCCAATTCAAAGCTCTTTGTTCTTGTAGACAAATCCAAAATAAGTGCTTGAAAATCTCAAGTTTGTTATAGATAGGACAACTTAGCTAAGGGATCTGAAATGTCCCCGCACAATTTTTTCAAATTTTTTAACATAATAATTTCACCCATTAGCGTTAGCATAATTAAAGACAAAGAGCAATACATATTGGCGGTTGGACCAGCCACTTCCACTTTTCAACGGGATAAAGAAATACTGGAAAAATCAATAACTACTTGCCAATATAACCAGCCAATTACAAATCCCAGAAGACTGAAATTACACAAGACAATTCAACCACTTAATTAGTAGGAGGATTGGAAATAAACCATAGAAACGAGACTTGGACTTGTCGCGGACTCGACAAGGCCGACTTGACTCGGAACGACAAAAAAAATCGGCAAAACTCAGCAGGACTCGGTAAAGCTCAACAGGACAAGGCAAAATACTAGTTTCGAGTGAGTCTTGCCTAAAGCGAGTCCTTGGAGAGTCCCAAATCCCTGAGACTCGGCTAGGGTCACTCGGCTCGGGATTCACTAGGACTTGAAGAAGTCTTGGCGAGTCTTGGAACTATGAAATAAACAACTATCACTCAACCACTTATTTAGCAGGAGGAATGGAAATAAACAACTATCACTCAATCACTTATTCAGTGGGAGGACAGGAGTACAAAATAGAATAGAGATAAACGGCAATCCAGCCTCTTCCACATGTGCAGTGGGCAACACAAGAAGTATAGTGCAGCAATAAAAATGGACTGCTTCAGTACTACTGGATACAGTCGTACAATTGGCAACTTTCCAAAATACTTGTCAGTACATCAAGCTCCGATCTTGAAGAGATACAAGAAGATACCCAAATAGCTGCAAATATGAATACTAGAAAATGCAAGCCAAAAGATAACTGTACCAAATCTGAAAATAACACACCAGCAACACCAAAAACCAGACCAGCAGCACAGTGAAGTCCGTATCTACTCCAAAACACCTCCAGAAAGCTCGAAATCAAAGGCAAATGAGAGCTAGGAAGGGATGCCGAAGTCACAACCCGCAAACTAATCCAAACAGCCTTTAAACTTTAATGCACGCATCCCAAAGTCACTAACAGCATGGTACGACCTGCCTGGAGAGGGGCGATCTGCCTTAAAAATTCAACTCTTCGCAATAACTCATGAAACATAACAAAAAGGGACACCTAGCAGAGAGGAATCCAACGAGCCAATACCTAGAATGATCAGACAATCAGGCAGGGAGATATGATCGAATAACTGCTTCAGCCATAGACAAACTAGCAACATAAAAAATCACACTAACACTTAGAAAACTGAAAATATAATAGCAAAAATCCATCTCAATGAAGCTCATTCTATTCCTCTGGATGAGAAATAGGCTCTCCAACAACTAGGTGCTATCTCTCAAGCACGAAACTGACACAAGCTAGGAAGCTCTCAACTTCAAAGAACAAGTCTGGTGCACTTCGTTGCAAATATTCATGGATGTCCAACTGAGGAGGAGAGCCTTATATTTATAGAAAAAATCTCCTCAAATTCAAAGTAAACTCCCTCCAAATTGACATGAAATGAAATGAAATCAAATGCCAACTTGGATGCCCAAAGCAATATAATATTTGTCTTTATTTTAAATCTTATATTCCTCCAAAAGGGACGCCTACTTAAATAATTGTTTACACATTGCAAATTATAATCTTTTAATGAAATAACTCCAAAGTGGACGTCCAACCTTAAGTCATAAAAATAATACTTTTAGCACCAAATCGACCCCTTAAGTCATAAGTCACACACCTAGGCCATGGGGAAACATTAGAAGTATTAAAAAATATTTTTTTCCATATACTGAACACTGCCATAGAGAGCTGAAGGCCAAAGGTACCGAAAATTGCACTGCCAAGAATAGCCTCAGAACTGGACCATAGAAACCTGCCAAAAATAGTACTTACTATAAATAGCATACTAGTAAAAATAGTAAGTGTTTCCAAAGTGATTTTAACCACATTCTGAGCAACCAACACAACTTACTAAAAATAGTAAGCCCAGAAAAATCTTCAGATCCAATTGCATGTCACACCATCGTGAAGCTCTTTGAAAACCCAGAGAAATGAATTGACGTCGCCCCCACTTATTAAAAATAGCAAGTTTACGAAACTCCACTGCTTGCTACGCATGTACCATCATTGCGAAGTTTTCTGAAAACCCAGAAGAAATCCAGAATCAAAACTGTAAAACTCCAACAACCAAAATTGTCGAGACATCCTCCTAGAAAGTAGGAAACCCTAATTTTTGCTCCTGACTAGCCTACGGGTCTCCGGAATAGGTTAACGGCCAACTGAACTGATTACTGCTAAGAATGGGACATTACAGGATCCCCATATGGAATAGTCCATCACCCAAGGGGAGCCCTCGATAAGCTAAACACTAAAGAGAATATGTGATCTTAGGGTTGAGCCTCCCTGTTCGAATCTTACACTAAAAGAACCAAGTTTGGGGTGAAGAATTTAATCCATAATAGTCATTTAATGTCTTGAGAGTTGTGGAGAATGAACTAAGAATTTTGTGCATCAATCCAAAAGAGTAATCATTAAAAGATATATCACAATTCCAGTGCTAGTCCTGCCAAATAATCGATGGTTGAAGTCACAATACATGCAATATCACATTAGGCATAAGCTCTTGAAGAGAAAGGAGAGAAGATAGATAAAACATAAATAGCTTTAATATCCTTTGTGGGACAAGCCAATGAGTCTTTTCTTAAGAAGTAACAAGATCATGAACAGTATGAATCCCTTTTCTAAAAATCTTAAGAATGCCTAGAGTCATAGCCAAAGGCAGACTAGAGCTATTGATAATGGGGATCACTAGATACTATGTCCATCAAACGAAAAAATAGTTTCAAATCTATTTCCAACTTATTTGAGGATCAATTTGTCCAACTCAAAAGCCTTCTAAATGCTATGAGCAACAAATTGGCCTTCAATTTTAAGTGAGGCCAAGGTGATGAGGAGAGCATTGAAACGAACTTCTTTCTAGACTTTGTTGTTAAGGGGAGTCAACAAAGAAGCGCTAAGGAGAATTTTCCCAGCCTCTAAACCTTCAATGGCTCAAGTAATCCATTTGTTGCAAGGTGCAATGTCTCTTGACTTTGTCTATGGACATTAATGATGCCCATTTCTTCTTTGGCTTGCAGGTGGCAACAAAAGTTCAAAACAAACATGACCTTGACTTAGTTTGATTTTGGCCAAAAAAATCATGAAGTAGCTTGGTTAGCTTGTCATAGGTCACTTTAAAGGGATCCAACATGAGGAATAATATACACGAGTACTAGCAAGAACTTTAATATAAATTTGAGACTTATGAGCCAAGCAAAGAGGCTTGGTTATCTAATAAGCATTTTTTTTCATGTTGCAACACATACTATTCAAGGTGGAAGGAGAAATGATGAAAAAAATAAATTATATTAATGTCCACAAGTGACTAGAATAGGTCAATGAGACTCAAAAATACAACTAGAGACAACAACTGAGGGAGCCAAAAAGAAGCTCCAAAATATAGAATGCATTATGACGAACAAATAGAAGGGTCAAGCTAGAGTGAGGAAACCCAAGTCCTTGTAAAAGAGAAAGAACCTATGATACCACTAGGATGACTAAAAGTATTTTGCAAATAGTCCAAATATCTAAGAGAAAGGACGGAAATAGAGTCGATGATGCTAGAATGGTGAATTGGGTCTCATTTGTATGACTTGAAGAGGAGCCAACACACTTGTCAATACTTATTAAGGTGCTACTATGTTCCAGGGAGTCTTGGGATGAGAGGACAACGAGGATAGGTCTAGGGGATAGGGGGGACCAAGGGCCTAGATTTGGGGATGGAGGCCCAAATATACATAGTACTTAAAAGAATAGTATTTTTTAATTTAATATCGATTACAAATATCTTGCTCATATGAGCATCGATATAAGACCAATACAAGTTCCTTACGAGAAAACACATTAGAAGTCACCTATGGAAGACCAAGAGTCACTACTTAGAAATCCACTTTTAATTATAAACCACCTCCTATGGAAGACCAGGAGTCACAACTTAGAATTCCACCTTAGATGCCCCTATGGGGAATTGAACTTGTGTCTCCACAATGAGAACCCAACATTATAACCAATTAAGCTCAACCCCTTGGACAAAAAGAATAGTTATAAAAAGATAAACAAGGAATAACATATGAAATTGTGAAATGCTCGTTAAAAAAAATGTGGCTTCTATATTCTCGTTTTGGTTTTAAGTTTTATTATTTGTGCTTCATTATTCCTTGCTTAAGTTTACTTGTCTACTGTATTTTTTTAAAATTATGTACTGAGTCATTTGGTTGGAGAACGAAACTAGCACAATCGAAATAAATTTTTGTATTATTTAAGTTCACTGGGGAGGGGATGACTATATAATTTATTATTCTAAGAAAACAAAGGCTATGAATAGCATTCCATTTGCTATAGCTTCCATGCATGGTGGAGTAAAAGAGAATGGAGATATGTCAAGAATCACGAGTTGGAAAGTTGTGTTTATATTGATCAAAATAGTAGATTATTTGTTTCAGAGGATTTCTCTATAGGTCAATTTAAGCAAGATTGCATCAGCTTGTAAAGCTACATCAGTTTGGTACTATAGCATTTTAAGATGTCGGGTATGGAGATTGTGAGAAGAATTTTAATGCTTAATGGGCAGCTATAGTTGTGGTTGTGGATGGAATTTTTTTATAATGTAAGAAAGAGGGTAACTACATTGGAAGAAACAGTAAGAAAAAGGCATAGGAAAAAGAAAACCAAGGACCAGCAAAGGGAGTTGTAAATACTAGAGTTTGAGTTAAAGGAATTATGGTGAATGTTGGAGGTTATATGAGATACTGCAATAATAAGCAAGCTAAAGAAAAGAAATCTACAGCAAAGGCACTAAAGAGTTGTGAGAAGGTCAAAAAGAATGGTGAGGATAAATACTTACCTTGTGAGCAAGAGTTATATTCAAAGAGGAAAACAATTGAGTCGAGCATTAGCCAAGGGATAGAATTATTAGAACATAGAAGGATTAAATCCTTGGAAGAATTGACAAAATTATTAGTGGATAGAAGACCCTTAAATGTAATTTTGTAAGAGTTTTAGAGAGCAGAGATAGATGAATGGGATGAGATAATATTGAGAAGTATAAGCATCAAAGAGTATCTAGTATGATGGAAGGATTTGCCTCTAGAAGATGTTATTGGGGAAAGAGATCAAATACTTCATCATCTAAATCTACAATTGCTCAAGGGCAAACATCTTTGTGGAGGGAGGATTGTAATGTCTTCTTCATAGGTGTGATAAACTGGTGAAGACCCTAAGCCTATTTTAATTCTTGTAGACTAATTGGGGTGTGGTAAGAGAATAATTAATTAATAAAATTAAGCTGTTTAAAGTCACTCATTTTTCGAGCAACTTATACTTAATTAATTATTTTATTATTATTGGACCGTTATTTGAAAAATGAATTTTTGGGGGCTCAAATGTAAATTCAAACTAAAAAGAAATATTAAAACTCACCTGCTGCAGTACTTTCTGCTATTAATAGGGGGATTCAATATCTTTCATGCTTTATAATCACCTTTGGAAAGCACTACTTGCAAGTTTGGTGAATTTTTTATGTGAATATTGGCATTTGACAAATATGTCGTTTTGAAATGAAAGATGCATCAAATATCAACAGTTTGTTCATTTTTTTTAATATATAAATATATTAGTTGTTGCCGCTATTGTATCTTGATATTAAATACCAACAAGGATTTTGTTGGCTAATTGTTTATGAAATTGTTAAAAGTTCATGCATAGCAACTATTTGTTAAACTGTCTATGTATTGTTCTATTCTTGCAAATGTTTGTGAATATGCCCATGATAATAAAATATAGCTATAGCTGTTTCTAAGCACTAAATTTAGAAATATTGATTGGTTCAATGTTTCGTCAATTGTTTGATGAATTGTTTGGGAGTAGGAAATTAGAAAATTTGCGAAGTTTGTTTAAATATTTTGGTAGGGACTTCGTATTCTTCAAATATAATCATATTCTTTGGCCTTCCTTGCCAAGTGATGCAATCAAGGCAAGGGGGTCTAGTAAAAGATAGCCTAACTTATCACCCACTCTTAGCAACAACAAATAACACATCTAAGGGAAGCAAAAAAATGCTATTCTCATTACATTAATATAAAAATATTGTGTACATGCTTACAAAATTATCAATGAGAGCCTAAAACTAACTATACACACATAGAAATTGGTTGGGCTAATCAATGCCCAAGATGAATAAAATCCCTCCCTATTTGGCTTACCCCTTGTGTGCCCACTCTTTCCCAACTCTCTCTCTCTCTCTCTCTCTCTCTCTAGCAACTGATTTAAGGGTCTTGGTAGCACCTCAAATTTTGGTCAAAATTGTCATGCTTTCCCTTGTTTTGGTTTCTGTTGTAAGTCCTAGTAGGGCCTTACACCCTAAACCCTTGGCTTGCAAAGTTGCCTTTGTCTCCAATGCCTAGCGATCTATTTGAATGGTGATCGACGATGCTGAGTATCCAATTTTAAGTCATAACTTTATGTTGTCTAGGTCTCATCGGTCATTGACCCATTTTCCGAGTGATTGGCCTATCCAGTATTTATTTTATCCTAAGTTTGAAGGTTTAATGTTTCCTGTTATCACAAAAGCTTGCACCTTTGCTAAGCTATCAACTCAGCAACCTTGTGAAACATGGAAACACCCCCAAAGTGTGGGACCTTGTGCAAGGGGTTGAATCTTTGGAGAAGGCCTACTTCCTTCTTCAAATAGGTGCAGGTGTTGAACCTACTCAACACTTAAAAACTAACTCCTAAGCCTATCCTAACAACTTGCAGAGGTGAAGGGAAGAGAGAATTGCTTGAAATAAACGGAGGTGATGCACCAAGAAGAGATTGTTTCTCTCCCTACCGAAATGGCACAAGGAACCAACTAAAAAACCCAAGAGATGCACAACTTCAATTGCATAAGTGACCCAAACGCATGTGTGGAGGTTAGAGTTTGCTAAGTGTCAAGAGGGGAGAAGGATTCCCACAAGTCACACTCAGAAAACAAGTTAACACAACATATATGGAAAGAAAAGCCACAAGACATACACCTATGATGAAGGTAAGAAAACCATACACAACATACATAGGTTAGAAGGAGGCAAGAATGGTGATTTTTAATTAATCATAAGGCCAAAAGCCAATCTTACAATTGCAGAAATGCAAAAATAAGTACAAGTCTTCAAGAGAAGAGAAAGAGCATAGGAAAGCTCAAGGCAGCAGGGAGATAACCCTTTACAATGAGGCTTAACAACCTTATATAGAAAAATGGGTTACAATGGTGATCATGACCCCTGCATGTCAGTCTGGAAGTGTAGGGAAGTGCATGCACTTGACTTGTACATGCAAGCAACCTAGCCATACCACCAAGGGCAATTCTGAGAAGATGGATTGACTAACCTTCCAAAGTCAGACATGATATAAGTCACCCAGCATGGCCACGTACCTCCCCTGATGGAAACCCTGCCAAAACATTTAATGCACCCTTGTGGCTCCACAAAAGAAAGTGCACAAGTCACCAAAACTGTCGGAGCATTAAAGGCCTTGAGTGTTGATCACGCCATCAAGAAGTGTTGCCGATCGAAAGGAAGTCCGAAGACTTCAGAAGCTCGTGGTTCTAGAGAACTTCAAAAGGCTAAGGAAAGAACTTCAGAACCTCGGGGTTCCGAAGTTCCGGGATAGAGAGAGGAAGAGAAGAAAAGGAACTAGGGAGAGAAGGCAAAAGGGGAAGGAACTTCGGAACCTCGGACTCTCAAAGTAGGAAGACAAGGGAAGAACTTTGGAACGTCGGGGTTACGGAGTTCT
Source organism: Cryptomeria japonica (assembly GCF_030272615.1). NCBI lineage: Eukaryota > Viridiplantae > Streptophyta > Pinopsida > Cupressales > Cupressaceae > Cryptomeria > Cryptomeria japonica. The sequence goes on along the minus strand of NC_081405.1, from coordinate 506,884,075 downwards.
AGGATAGAAGAAAGGAGGGCAGCAAGGAACCTCTGGAACCTCGGGGTTCCAAAGAACTAGAGAGAGAAGGCAAAAGGGGAAGGAACTTCGGAACGTCAGGGTCCCGGAATTCCGGAGAGAAGAAGGGAAAGCAAGGAAGAGGACTTCAAAACCTCGGGGTTCTGGAGTTCCAAAGAAAAGGAGGAAGGGCTAGGAGGGAACCTTGGGGTTCCGGGGAAGGCAAGGGAAGGGAACTTCGGAACCTCGGGGTTTTGGATTTCCGGGAAAGGGGAGAGGAAAAGAAGGAACCTCAGAACATTGGGGTTCTGGAGTTCCAGAGGAGGAGGGAGAAAGGCTAAGGAGAGGAGGGGCTAAGCTAGGGAAGGAAGGTTCCGAAGTTCCGGAGAAGGGAAGGGGAAGGGAGAAGAACCTCGGAACCTCGGGGTTCCGGAGTTTCGAAGAAATTGGAGAAAAGCTAAGGGGAGGAAGTGTAATGTCCCCTTTTTAGCGCAACATGATATGGGGTGTCGTTAGCCTATTCTGACACAGTCCTGAAGGCTAACAAGGACATTGGTGGGATCCTGAGGTGTTTTGGCCTAGGTGTTTTCAGTTTCAGGCCAATCGGTGCTGCTCTGACAGGGTTTCTAGACACTTACTATTTATAGTAAGTTAGTCTCCAAGTAGTGACTTGAAATTTTTAGTGTTTTCCTGGTTGGCATAATTATCAGTAAAAAATATTTGAAGGCGACAATGATTTAAAGGGATTATCAACAATATTTTAATATTTAACGATAAAGTGTAAAGTTAAATTAAATATTTAATTTTATCGTTATATTATAAGGTTGGGAATATAAAGTAATGTTTAAAATATTAAAAGTTCCCTTTAATGTGTACATTGTGGGAAATAATATTTTATTCTAAAATGTATTATCCCACATTGAGGAAATGAAGTGTTTGCATCCAGGAAGAAGATATAAATGGAGGTTGCGAGCTCTCTTTTGGGGGTATGCTGGGATGAGATTAATGTTATGCTATTGGATTTCGTAGAGATCTGATTATTGGGCTTGGAGGACGGAATCCCTCTTTGCTAGCATTCTCTTCGCTGTTGAAAGACACAGTCAGGAGGATTAATGGTGTTTTCATTCAGTAAACACATTGGGCTTCATCTGGTACTCTCGCATGAAGTTTTTACAGGGGTTTGAAAGTGCAGATTTGAAGATAGTGATTTTGCTACAGTACCACATGAATAGTGTTTTTGCTACAGTACCGCGTGAATAGTGTTTTGCTACAGTGCCGCGTGAATAGTGATTTGCTACAGTGCCACGTGAATAGTGATTTGCTACAGTGCCGCGTGAATAGTGTTTTGCTACAGTACCATGAATAGTGCTGCTATAGTGCATGAACAATGTTGGTATGAAGTTTACTTGTTTTTCCTGCTGATTAGAAGTTTGGAAGGCTACCATTACATCTGCGGACCACTACAACGTTCAATTCCAGGTTTTTTCTATCATATTTTCATAACTAAGCATTGTAATTGTTGAATACAAACCAGAATCATTGTCGCAGCCCATAAGGCAGTTGAATGTGCACATTGATATTGCAAATCAGTATTTAACAACAAATAAGAAGTTTCAGGTTTGCATTTATTGTTGTATGTTTGTCAAGTGTTTGATAAAATGCCATGTTGATTATTAAGCAATTTAATTGATATCACATAGTAGTTTGCAAGTCTCTTTCAAAATGAAAATAGGGGTGGTCTTTACAGCGGTATCAGAGCTATAAGTCCTGCCATCCTGTGGAGGTCTTACAGAGACTTTGGAACAGCTGGATAGAGGGAAAAGTGTTTGACAAAATATCAAAACACTAAAATCAGAAATTAATGAATTAAAAAACATGTTAAGCATGTATGTTTAAGCATGCAACAGGGGCCTTATAACTTCCGCCATACCAAAGCAAGACAAAACAGAAATTTGAACTCACAGAGCGAGTAGTCTAGTTCATCCGTGCAGGTGGACATAGAATCCAGTCATACAGACATAGAGGAGATATTCTTTGATCAGGACAGCAGTATGGGTGACCGAGATGATAGGAATATCGGTCCAGATCAGGGAGAGTTAATGTTCAGACAGTTACTGGGTACATTAGAGCAAGGGCAGTGTATGCAGCAGGAGCAGAATAGGCGAATGGACATGATGTTGCAGCTTATGGCTAGACAGATGGGCGTCAATATTAATCCAGGTGATGCCAACAATGGAAACAATAACAATGGGGGAAACGATAACAATAGGGGCGATGATAATAATGGAGGCCGAGGCAACAACAATGGCCCTGAGAATAACATTAATGGTAATAATGGACATGGCAACAATGGGAATGAGGCGGATAACTTTAGACATGTTGCACGCCCAGCTCGAACAGCGAGCTCGAGACCTCTTCTACCCACCTTCCCACCTAGGGATCCGGTTCAACCAGTGAACGAACCGTAGATTACTGAGTTACAGGGTCAGTTTAGGAGGGACTGGGAGGCCAGTGGACCCGAGTTTCAAGCAGATATTTCCCTCAAAGATTATATGGACTTGAGGATGAGACATATGCCTAGAGCAGGAGGGAGGAATCATAATTTTGAGCTGAGAAAGAAAGTTGGAAAACTTTCCTTGCCTTATTATGATGCTTCAGGGAAGATGACCGCACGAGCTTGGGTGCAGAAGGTAGATACATACTTGCAGCTAAATCCTATGCCTGAGGAGGAGGCTATCAAGTATGCGGCTATGCATTTGGACGGCGTTGCGCATGAATGGTGGCATCATGGCATGGTAACTCTGGGGCAGAATCAGATTACATCCTATGAGGAATTCATAGAAAGATTGATTGAGAGATTTGACACTAGGGATCCCGAGTTACATTTCAAGGAGCTAGCACAGTTAAAACAGTCAGGTTCTGTGGATGCTTACATCGCTGAGTTTCAGCGTTTGTCTGTACTTGTTACTGATATCTCACCTAGGAGATTGGTGGTGTTATTTTGTGATGGGCTTGCTGATCCATTACGTGGTTGGGTGAAGGGACATGATCCACTCACCTTAGCAGAAGCAACTAAAAAGGCACGAGATTTAGCCCCTTCGGTATACAAAGGAAAATACCATTCAACAGATTCTTCCTACCGCAAGGACAAAGACAAAAAACCATTTCAGAAAGAGTATAACAAACCCAAAGAAGGATCAAAAGGACTAGACAGTGAAACCTTGAATGAACTTCGAAAGAAGAAACTGTGCTTCCAGTGTAGAGAGCCTTGGGACTTATCTCATAAATGCCCTCTCAAGGCTAAGGCAAATCAAATGGAGTATTTTTCAGCAGAGGAGTTAGAGTCAGAGGGGGAGGATCAACACTCCGATTCAGATGAGGGTAACACGATAGAGGAGAGTAGCATTCCTAAGGATGATAGATCGTTGGCACGCTTGACAGGGGCCCAAAAGGCAATCACATTTAAGGTCAGGGGTACTATTCAGGGGCAGAAAGTGATATCTCTCATTGACACTGGGGCTACACATAACTTTATAGATACACAGTTGGTAGCCAGGAGAGGTTTACAGACAGAGGAGCATGATGGTTTCAGGGTCATGGTGGCTAATGGCCAAAAGCTATTATGTACTCAAAAGGTTTCAAATCTTCACATTAGATTTGGAGATGGCTATGAGTTGGAGTATGATTTCTATGTTGTGGACATGGGAGATTACGACGTCATCCTCGGTATGACATGGATGGCATCGCTGGTTGAGTTCACTTTCAACCTAGCGAAGTTGGAAATGAGGTTTCAGCATGAGGGTAGGACTGTTGTTCTCAGGGGACTTTCAGATGGGAGTTGCAGGGTAGTCTCTTTGAGGAGAATGGAGAGACTTTTTCGACATAATGACATAGAGTGGGCAACAGAGTGCTTAGTTATGCCAACTTCACCGGAGCCTCGGGTGAAGAGTCATCCACCAGATATACAGGAGATTCTTGACAGACATGCCAAAGTATTCAGTGATATTCCTCATGGGGTTCCTCCTGACAGGGGTGCAGAGCATGTTATTGAGCTCGAGGAGGGAGCCAAACCAGTGATGATCACTCCTTATCGTCATCCTAAGAAACACAAGGATGAGATAGAGAAGGCAATTAAGGAGTTGTTGGAGATGGGGCACATTAGGCCTAGCAAAAGCCCATTTGCTTCAGCAGTAGTACTGGTGAAGAAGAAGGATGGGACGATGCGCATGTGCATCGATTACAGGGCACTGAATAAGAAAACAATTAAAAACAGGTATCCCATTCCTAGGATTGATGAGCTGATTGATGAGTTGCATGGGGCATGCTTCTTCACCAAAATTGATTTGCGATCCGGATACCATCAGATCAGGATGAGAGCAGAGGACATTGAGAAAACAGCCTTCCGATGTCACTATGGCCACTTTGAGTTTATGGTTATGCCATTTGGACTAACCAATGCACCCGCTACATTTCAGAGTTGTATGAACCAGGTATTCAGGGAGCAGTTGAGGAGATTTGTCTTGATCTTCTTTGATGACATCTTGGTCTTCAGTAAGACCTGGGAGGAACATTCACAGCATTTGGAGGAGGTATTATCTATCCTAGAGAGAGATTCTTTGTATGCCAAGGAGTCTAAGTGTGAGTTTGGTATGACAGAATTACTATACCTTGGGCATATTATTAGTGCGGATGGAGTTTGAGTAGACCCTGAAAAGATTAGAGCTATAGTTGATTGGCCTACTCCTACGAACCTCACACAGCTTAAGGGATTCTTTGGTCTTTGCGGATTTTACAGAAGGTTTGTTAAGGGTTTTTCACAGACAGCAACGCCTTTGACAGATCTCACCAAGAAGGGGGCCTTCGTGTGGACAGGGGCAGCACAGAGGTGTTTTGAGCATTTCAAGCAAGTAATGTCTTCATGTCCAGTTCTAGCTCTACCAGATTTCACGAAGCCTTTTGAGCTTCATTGTGATGCATTGGGTGATGGGATTGGAGCAGTATTGATGCAAGAGAAGCATCCCATTGCATTCGAGAGTAGGAAGCTCCGGGGAGTTGAGAGGAGTTATTCTGTCTATGACCGGGAGATGTTGGCCATAATGCATGCATTGGCCAAATTCCGATCATACTTAGTAGGTGGACGGTTTGTGATCAAAACTGATCACAATAGCATAAAATATTTCATGAGCCAGCATGATCTTAATGACAAGCAGCAAAAATGGATCACTAAATTGCAGGCTTATGATTTTGACATAGAGTTTGTCAAAGGGAAGAAGAATGTGGTGGCCGATGCTTTATCCAGGAGACCGCATGTTTGCGCTCTAGTTGAGATTTCAGGGGATTGGAGAGATCGGATTATAGCAGAGTATGCAGGGGATACTTGGGCTTCTGGGATAGTTGCAGGTACCATACAGGATGATAGGTATATGGTGTTGGATGGGTTGATCAGATTTCAGGATAGGATTTATTTGATTCCTACATAATTGTTCAAGGGGGAAATTTTAAGGGCATTCCATGATGCGCCTACTGCTGGACATCCTGGGATCTTCAAAACTTATAGGCAGATCCGTGAAAGGTTTACTTGGAGGGGACTTAAGGATGATGTGCAGAGATATGTGAAGGAGTGTGCAGTATGTCAGCAGAATAAGGGAGAGCACACTTTCCCTGCAGGGTTGCTTCAGCCTTTGCCCATTCCAGATAGGAAGTGGGAAAGCATATCCATGGACTTCATCACAGGACTACCTATAGTGCAAGGGCAAGATTGTATATATGTTGTGGTAGACCGCTTGACAAAGTTTGCCCATTTCTTCGCTATACCATCTACTTACACAACAGCGCAGGTGGCAGACCTCTTTTACAAGGAGATATTCAGATTGCATGGGTTGCCCAGGTTTATAGTGAGTGATCGGGATTACAGATTTTTGAGTGTTTTTTGGTAGGAGCTCTTTCGGTTGTGTGGTACGGAGCTCACACCCAGCACTAGCTATCATCCACAGACGGATGGTCAGATAGAGATTGTGAATAAGTGGGTTGAGGGTTATCTGCGAAATTATGTGACCGCACAACAGAGGGCCTGGGTGAGATGGTTACACATGGGGGAATATTGTTACAACACAACATATCATATTTCTATCAGGATGACACCCTTCATGGCACTTTATGGCTACGAGGCACCGAGCTTTGTTGACATAGTCTTGGGGGATAGCAGAGTACCCAAAGCCCAAGATTCATTGCAGGATAGTCGGGACATCCTGAGGGCGCTCAAGGAGAATATACAGCAGGCACAGAATCAGCAAAAGTTGTATGCTGATCAACACAGGGTGGAGCACAGTTTTGAGGTTGGTGACATGGTGTATTTGAGGTTACAGCCATATAGACAGTCATCGCTCAAGAAGAGCGGAGCAGAGAAGTTGAGACCCCGGTTTTATGGCCCCTATAGAGTCATTCGTAGGGTAGGTGAGGTTGCCTACGAGATAGAGCTTCCAGAGGGTAGCCGTGTGCACAATGTGTTCCATGTGTCGAGGCTTAAGAAAGCCATTGGTCAGGGTGTGGTGCCTTCAACAGATTTACCTCCGTTAGACGAGGAAGGGAGACTAGTGTTGATCCCTGTGGCTATTCTGGATGTCAGGGAAAGGACACTCAGGAACAGAATCGTTAAGGAATACTTGGTGAAATGGAGAGACCTGCCAGATGAGGATGCTACATGAGAGAATGAGCAGGTATTGCAACATTCAGGACCGAATTTGCTTGAGGACAAGCAATTTCAAGGGGGGCGGACTGTAATGTCCCCTTTTTAGCGCAACATGATATGGGGTGTCGTTAGCCTATTCTGACACAGTCCTGAAGGCTAACAAGGACATTGGTGGGATCCTGAGGTGTTTTGGCCTAGGTGTTTTCAGTTTCAGGCCAATCGGTGCTGCTCTGACAGGGTTTCTAGACACTTACTATTTATAGTAAGTTAGTCTCCAAGTAGTGACTTGAAATTTTTAGTGTTTTCCTGGTTGGCATAATTATCAGTAAAAAATATTTGAAGGCGACAATGATTTAAAGGGATTATCAACAATATTTTAATATTTAACGATAAAGTGTAAAGTTAAATTAAATATTTAACTTTATCGTTATATTATAAGGTTGGGAATATAAAGTAATGTTTAAAATATTAAAAGTTCCCTTTAATGTGTACATTGTGGGAAATAATATTTTATTCTAAAATGTATTATCCCACATTGAGGAAATGAAGTGTTTGCATCCAGGAAGAAGATATAAATGGAGGTTGCGAGCTCTCTTTTGGGGGTATGCTGGGATGAGATTAATGTTATGCTATTGGATTTCGTAGAGATCTGATTATTGGGCTTGGAGGACAGAATCCCTCTTTGCTAGCATTCTCTTCGCTGTTGAAAGACACAGTCAGGAGGATTAATGGTGTTTTCATTCAGGAAACACATCGGGCTTCATCTGGTACTCTCGCATGAAGTTTTTACAGGGGTTTGAAAGTGCAGATTTGAAGATAGTGATTTTGCTACAGTACCGCGTGAATAGTGTTTTGCTACAGTGCCGCGTGAATAGTGATTTGCTACAGTGCCGCGTGAATAGTGATTTGCTACAGTACCGCGTGAATAGTGTTTTGCTACAGTGCCGCGTGAATAGTAAAAATGCTACAGTACCATGAATAGTGCTGCTATAGTGCATGAACAATGTTGGTATGAAGTTTACTTGTTTTTCCTGCTGATTAGAAGTTTGGAAGGCTACCATTACATCTGCAGACCACTACAACATTCAATTCCAGGTTTTTTCTATCATATTTTCATAACTAAGCATTGTAATTGTTGAATACAAACCAGAATCATTGTCGCAGCCCATAAGGTAGTTGAATGTGCACATTGATATTGCAAATCAGTATTTAACAACAAATAAGAAGTTTCAGGTTTGCATATATTGTTGTATGTTTGTCAAGTGTTTGATAAAATGCCATGTTGATTATTAAGCAATTTAATTGATATCACATAGTAGTTTGCAAGTCTCTTTCAAAATGAAAATAGGGGTGGTCTTTACAGGAAGAGAACTTCGGAACCTCGGGGTTTCGGAGCAGGAAAGAAAGCGACTAAGGCAAAGAACTTCAGAACCTCGAGGTTCCGGAGTTCCGGAAAAGGAAGAAGGAAAGAGACAAGGGCAAAGAGAAAAGAACTTCGGAACCTCGGAGTTCTGGGAAAGAAGAAAAGGCCAAGGGAGGAACTTCCTTTGGTCAAGGCAACACTTCACACTTCATGATTCTTCTCTCCTTGATCAACTGGGGCCGCACTAGTCCATGGAACATATCTCTGATCGGTTCTCACTGATGGACCAAAGTTCCCCCTCTTTCCACCAGGCGCATGCGCGTCCATTCCTGTGCCATCTCCGGCGTACTGCTGTCTAGCCACCCCTACTGCTCGAAGTGGCGAGCAAACTCGTCTGCATACCCAAAAGTCATGAAGTGGCAAAGTTTCAGAGCGTCAGTGGAGTTGTCGACCTCCATCTGCCCAGTCAACTGTGCCATCCCACGTGCAACATCTGAAATCCCTCGTAGCTCTTCAAGGAACCGCTGGAGTGAGCCTGCTGGATTGCTAGGATCTGGTGGAGTGAGGTGAAGTCCTGCCAGTGATCCGTCCGGCCAGCTTTCCCCATCATAGTTGATCGTTCAGCTCTGCTCACCACTTTCTGTTGCCCTATGCTTCCCGTCAACAGACATCCCCACATCCTGGTCTGTGATAGAGGTAGTCTTGTCCTATGTCTGGTGTGGCCCAATAGCCATGATATGCGGTGCAGGGGAGGGAAGGGGGTGAGGTGTGAGTGCAAACTGCCCCATCCAACGATGCATCTATATCTTCATCCGTCAGTGTCTCCAGTACTGCCAACTCCTCTAGACCATCCCCAGTGATCAATACATCCCCTACCTCATCTTTCTCCGTTGGTACCGTACTAGCATCTGGTGTACCAGTACTTGCTGGTATCGTACCAGTTCATGCTGGTGTCGTACTAGTTCCTTCTAGTGTCGTACCAGTTCCTATTGGTACCATACTAGTACCTGCTGGCACCGTACTAGTGCTTGCCATACCAGTACTTGAACCTACCGTACTAGTACCAATTCCTTGTACGACGACCTCGTTTTTCCCTGCTACGACCTCCTCTGCCATACTGGTAACGTCTGCGGCTTCCGACGCAAGTACAACTAGGCTGATCTGTGGTAGTGACACCCATCGTTGTGTCGGTGGTTCTCCTTCAATGATTTTTCGGAACAACGCTCCTACTGGTCGTACGTCCCCCACCGGACTGGCCACTGTAAGTGCTTCTTGTGGTACCAAGTGTGCCGAGGATAATTTTGGGGGTGTGAATTTCACCCTCGTTCTCTTCCATTGCGCTCATAGCCCTCCATGCTGATCTTCCCCTTCCTCCTCTTCCGGCTGTTGCGATTCTGCTTCCCCTTCATCCTCTACGGCTGTGTGTGGTGCCATACAGAACCCTTCATCGCTGCTTCTCAGTCTCTTCTTCCTTGGTGCTGCTGACATCTTCAACCTCTACGGACGCGTCCAGCTTCCTCCTTTTTGTCGGCTGCGCGGTGTCACCCAATGTGTCCAAATGGGCATAGTAGTACATGGTCGGCTTATTAGGTTCCACCTGTCCGCGCGGTTCAAAGGTTCCCCACATTTCTCGCGGTACTTGCAGGCGTACGACATCCAAGAATAGGCTGATGGCATGGTGGAACATGTAAAATGTCTTATGTTCCAGCTTGAGAAAATCATGAATTCTTTTCGCCAGCAGTTGCCCCCAGTTGTACACTTTACCACACTTAATCCCATTCATTAACCCTATCATCCAGACGGCTATGTTAGATGCACGACTGGCTCCTATAAGGTGACTTTTTACGAAGTCCATCAGCATTCTCCATTCTCTTGGTGTGATAAATGCACGCTTCAACCCCCTACTGTTCAACTAGGCACTCTTCCATTGTTCCTCTGTGAGGTCATCCCTGCATACCAAATCAATCAGCCATTTCTTTTTTTCCTTGGTGAGCTTCTTGGTTGGTTTCGCTGCAGATGCCCCCTTCTCCAGTATGCCAAATACCCTCCTGAAGTCCTCTGGTTTGAATGAAACTTGTACCGTGCATCCTTGGAACTGAATAGTGGAAGCCCTTTCTTGCGGGTTGTATTCGGATACCATAGTCCGCAACACTGGCTCAAAATCCTTGATGTTGAATGTGGGCATATGGATGGCATGGTCCACCTAAGCTTTTCTGAGGGAATCCTTTATCACATGGTCCGAGGAAGTTTCCTCCCACTAGGTACAACACTCACTGCTAGTCACACTCTCAAAGGCTACATTCTCCACCGTGATTCCCTCTGGATCCTTCTGCACTTTTGGCCTTCTTGCTAGTGCTGGCTGGATCTGTAGCTGTCCTAGTTGCGCTGCAACTGTTTTGCCCTGTTTTCCTGTCTTTGTCCTGTCCTTGACCGTTATTATAACGGTCTGCCAGTGTGACTCGCCAATTGGTACAGACCATTAGACCAACTGCTACTTCTACAGTGTATCGATTGGCCTGTATACTTCCTTCCCCCGACCCTCCAGCTGTTTTTATGCACATTGATTCTGCATCCAACTACGTACGGATGGCACAAAATTCCTCTTGTAGCGCTACCTGTTGTGTATGGAATACCGTACGTATTGTACTGCAACCTTCTTCCAATACTGTACGGTAGTCGTACAATGTCCAGTTTCTTTCGTACGGTGTCCTTTTTCCTCTACCTTTCGTATCTCCTTTGATTGTACGATGACTGCGTAGGTGATGTTGGTACCCTGTATGGAATGCGTACAGAATTTTAGTCTGACTGTCTTTTCCGTACGGCCCCTCCTTTTCGTACAGTATCTCCTGCTGGCGTGTGCTCGTGTACCATACGAGCACACCGTACGGTTTCGCCTGGAGATGTGTTCGTGTGGGCTGTACGGCTCCACCGTACTATTTATTCTAAGGTAATGGACCTTGTACAAATTTCCCGTATGTTGTGCAAAGATTGTCGTACGGCTCACTTCCAACATCGTACGGCTTGCTTTGTGATGCCTTCGTACTTGTAATTCGTACGTCGTACGGATTCTCCCTTGCTGCGCCTTCGTCTGGGCATGCTTCCTATCTCTTGGTCCTTCTGCTGTCACCCGTACAATCTTGCCTGTGTGCTGTATAGAAATGAACTTCTAGGGGGTTTTTATAATCATTTGCTCTTTTTAGGGTTAGGGTTAGGCTCAAATACTTTATTAATTTTTTACAAAATAATTGCCTTTTTATCTCTCGTATTTTTTCCTTATTTATTTTTCTTACTTTTGCTTGGCACTTTAATTTTTTAATACTTGTTGACCCTGGTCTTTTTCTCTTTTCCATATATTTCCCTTCCCTAACTTTTAATACCCCCTTTCTTAGCAATTGTTTTAATTCTTTTTTTTGACAACATTTTTTAAATGTAATTCTTTGTACCTTCAATTTACCAAGGTATCCTTGGGTTAGGTTGTGACATTTAGATGGCCCTTTGGGGTCCACCAGGCAATTTATTGCTTCTACCAATGCCGCTAAATGATCTTTCTGCCACCTTTGTTTCCTCGTTGTTCGGGTACTATATTTCTTCCTTGCTCTTCCTTTGTCACTTGACCGGTCTTCCTTCCATTTTTTGTTTGATCCTTTGTCAGCATCCTATTCCCAATGTTCCTCTTCATTCTTGTTTGATCCTTTGTCGGCATCCTTATCCCCAATGTTCCTCTTCATTCCTGAGGGGTCATTCTGAGTCTTTAGCTTTATCTCTGAATCGTGCAATCACATACAGACGTGCGGTAGCCTCCTATAGCATTCTTGTGCACAACACGACCCTACGTAGTCCATGTCCCATATCTTGTCAACTAACAGAGCGGGTCCCACCCCCTTATATTGCCCATCAATGTAACGGCCTCCGTATTGTTGGTACAATCTTACTTTCTCTCCGTCAACTTCCGATGGTCCCACGGGGTTAGGGATCACCTGGTATAATGAATTGGGTCCGGCTTCCGCTTCACTTGGTTGGGAGGCGATGATGAATAAATCTTCCGTTTTCAGCACCATTTTAAAACAGGGACCTAGGGTTGCCCCGTACTCCTTCAAGTTAGGTTCCGCCTCCAGGTCTTCAGGTTCCTCCTCTTTATTTGCACTCTCGGCATTCCTTCGGGCTTCAACCTCTTCACCGATATCGTATGCTACATACCCTTCTCGAAAGCCTTCATATGAGGCCCGCTTCTTCCAATGTCCTGAAACCCGCACCCATACCGCTGGCTCCCCAAAATACGCGTTTGTGAGGTGCTTGTGGTTTCTGGGAACTGCAACACCTTCCACTTGCTTCGGCATAAGCTGCTCTTCCATGGCTGCGAAAGGCTTTGCCCACTCTTCATCTCTCCGGTAGGGTTCTTCTTTTACCACCGAGTCTTCTTCGACTTCCTTGCTTTGGCCAATGGTCCAGTGCCCTTTGGTGGCATATCCCAGCATGTTAATCCCGATCACAGCTTTGTTCCGTTCTTTGTAGTTTTTCAGCTTCGAACCTTTCACCAGGTCTCTAATTGGATTGTTATCCAGAGTTGATAGCTTCACCGCCCCGTTCTGGCCGACCTCTCTGATCTGATAGGGTCCGAGCCAACGAACTTTAAACTTCACCGATCGGAGTTCGTTCCGGCCGTTATACTTCAAAACCAACTGTCCCGATTGGAAGTTTACCTGTCGTAGGTGTTGGTCATGCCAGCACTTCCATCGTCGTTGCACTACCTTCATTGTCCATTGTGCCATTATTCTTCTTTTGTCCAGTTTCATCACACTATCAAGCCTTGCACTCAATCTTTCTTCATCATCGAGTCTATTATCCACCACCACCCGGAGGCTAGGTACGATGTATTCAGCCGATACCACTGCCTCCTACCCATACATGAGCTGGAACGGGGTATGCCCCGTGGTGACCTTGTAGGTTGTGTGGTAAGCCCACAGTTAGGCTGGTAGCCTTTCCTCCTAGTCTTCCTACTCCACTCCACACGATTTGTAAACTATTGACACCAACACCTTGTTGGTTGCTTCGGCCTGTCCATTAGCTTGAGGGTAATACGAACTAGAGAGATTGTGAAAGGTTTTGAACTCTACAGTCATTGTATGGATTACTTGGTTGACAAAGTGCACTCCCTTGTCACTGGTGATTTGAAGGGGTATCCCATACCTTGTGACGATCTGTTCATACAAGAACCGTGCCGTACTTAGAGCCGTGTTATCTAGCAAGGCCCTCGCTTCTGCCTACTTGGTGAGGTATTTCGTAGCTACTACAATATATTTGCACCTATGCATTCTACTCAGCTTCAAGGGTCCTATAAAGTCTAGACCCCACCGTTCGAATAGCTCCTGTAGCTACGAGGGAAAGAGGGGCATGAAGTCCTGCTTGAGTGGTTTTCTTGCACGTTGGCAAGTGTCACACCCACTCCCGGGCGTCAGTGTGTAGAGTTGGCCACCACAGGCCAGCTAGAAGTACTTTCCTGGCAGTTGCATCTGGTCCCATGTGTCCGCCTGCTAACCCGTCATGTGCTTCCTTCAACACATTGGGAATTTCCTCCTCCATAACACATCTCCTTAGGATTTGGTCGAGGCCCATCTTATATAACAAGTCATTGATTAGCTGGAAAGTCTTACTCTTTAGTGCCAGCTTCCGTCGTTCCCCCGGTGGCATCTCCCTTGGAAATGTGGAAGTAGAGAGGTACTGGCCGATCTTCTCGTACCACGATGTTCGTACTGCAATCTGGAACAAGTGTGCATTTGGGAAGTCCTCGTTCACCCCTTCGGCCGGTTCTCTCGGTTCGATCCTTGATAGTTGGTCGGCTATCACATGGGACTTGCCTGGCTGCACAATAATGGTGAAGGTAAACTCTTGCAAGAGTAGTAGCCATCTACTTACCCAACCTTGGATAATTGGTTTATTTACCAGACACATTAGTGCCTGATGGTCCACATAAAAGGTGAACGGAGTAGCCAATAGGTAGTGGCAAAACTTTTGTACTGCGTACACCATCCCGAGTGCCTCCCTCTCCATTGTGCTGTAGTTTCGTTCAGCCCTTTACAAGAGTCGGCCGGCGAAGAAGACGAAATGGTCTAGATTCTTGCGTCCCTACTTGTGCGAGAGTAGCAGCAATCGCAAAGTTGGAGGCATCGACATGAACGTGAAACTCCTTATTCCAGTCCGGATACACCTGTCACTAGTATTGGTGCACTTACCAGTTGATCTTTTAATTCCTTGAAGGCTTCTTCTTGCTCCTTACCCCATACGAACGACTCCCCCTTCCTTGTCAACTTATCTAGGGGCCAGGAGACTTGTGCAAAGCCTTCGATAAATCTCTGGTAGTAGCCAACATGTCCCAAAAATGACTTCACCCCTGACACATTCGTTGGGTTCTCCATGTTGACAATCACTCCTATCTTATTCGGGTCGGTCTTCAGACCTTCTTTATAGACAATGTGGCCGAGAAGCTTCCCTTGCGGTATCATAAACCTGCACTTCCTTGGGTTAACAGCCAGCCTAGCTTTCCGACACCTCTCCATACATTCCCCCAATGCCTTTAGATGGGTGTCCTGATCACTGAAAATCGACCAGTCATCTAAGAGTGCCCTAAAATTTCCTACGGACAATTTGTCAAAAATGTGTAAAATTATTCTTTGGAAGGTTGCCGGTGCATTACATAGCCCGAAGGGCATGCAATTGTAGGCGTACACCCCCTCCTCTACCACGAATGTGGTCGTAGGCTTATCTTCTTCTGCAATACTTATCTGATTGTATCCCGAAAATCCATCCAAAAATGTGTATATCTCACGCCCAGCTACTTCTTCCAGAATGCTATCAGTGAATGGGATTGGGAATGGACCTTTGATTGTTATTGCGTTTAGGTACCTGAAGTCCACGCATATCCTTATCTGATTAGCTTCCTTCTTGAGAGAAATGACTATTGGGGAAACCCAATCACTGGTTTCTACTTTGAATATGATCCCAGCCTCCAACATTTTGTTGATTTCCTCATTCACCTTGGCCGCGTAGTTCTTGTTCATCCTATACGGTCTTCTCCGTACGGGTTGGGCTCCTGGTACGAGGGTTATGCGATGTATGCATAATTCCGGTGGTACCCCCTTCAAGTCCTTGTAGGTCCAAGCAAAGACGTCCTTGTATTCCAGAAATATCCTGAAAGTCGTCGCCTTCAGTACGGGGTTCCAGTCATCCCCTATGAGTATTACTTGCGGGTCCTCGTCCTTGCCTAGATTTACTTTTTCCACACCCCTTTCCTCATACTTGATGGGTTTGTCTCGTTCGAACTGGTGGGCTGGCGTGTCATCCACTCGTGCCATTCCCTCCCTGTACCTGTCGTACTCCGATGGAAATGATCGTTCTTCCATATCGCCACTTGATTCCCCAATCTCGCATATTTGCAGCATGTGGCATTCCGGGTGGAAGACCTCGTAGTCCTCCATCTGCCAATGGAAGAGTTCGGCCAGTGAACTAGTTCCATCCTTAGAGCATCCGTCCAGTTCCAATACTCCCTCCTCTTTGGGTTCCCTTCTTCCTCTGTCTCTTTCGGAACCCCACTCCCATCTATTTGAATCTTTCGAGTCGAAGTCAGACGACACAAGCTCTTCACTAACAAACGGATTCCTCAGGTCAATCACATACTTATGGCCTTCACTTTCGATTGAGAGTGTATTCTTCTTCCAGTTATGATTGGCTCTTGCAATGATCAGCCATCCCCTTCCCAGGAGGGCGTCGTATGCTTTTCTCTCTAGTGGAATGACGACGAAGTTCAGAATGAATTGTTGTGTCCCAATCACCACCTTTCGTGCCATGAGAGTTCCGAAGGGTTTGATGTCATGCTGATCCGCACCGACGAGATGAAATGTTGGTGGCTAGAGGGTAGGCTTGCCCAGACCTCTCCAAGTTTCTTCCGGTAGCACGTTGACTCCAAACCTGCCATCCACAATGGTGTTTGTGAGATTTTGTCCCATTATGTCCATCTACACCACGGCAGATTTCCGTCCAATTCTTACCGTAAGCAGGGTAGGGTCCACTGCCTCCGTACCAGGTTCCTTCACCGGAGCCATACTATGTAGTTCTGCCATCGTCCGGTGTTCCTGGTTGATGGCAGTGTCGCCGGTTGCATTTGTCAAGGCCATCCTCAACTGTGGCATGGTTTGCAGAAGGTTAGATACCCGCACGGGTATAGTGGTCTATAACATCTGCTTAACGATTGTTTTCTCTAGTCCTGACTGGAGTGGGGTACTAGCAGCCGGGTGCGAGGCCCTCCGTTCTTTTGCCATTGCCCGCTCAATGTCTGCCCTGGCTTCCTGGAGTCTTTCCTTCTCTGTGTGAGGGTCAAGATACATGGCTTTCTTGTTTTGCAATCTTGTGATTGCCAGTACGCCTTCCTCCAGTTCTTCTACCTCCAGCATATTCACCCCTTTTTGCTTTGGACACGCTGTGTCCTCATGATTCCTCGGACCGCACCATTTGCACAGCAAACTTCCTGCGTCATCTCCATTTTGGCATTTCCGCGCAAAGTGACCCCATTAGTTGCATTTCCGACATTGGATCATGGGTCGTCCCTTTGCGTTGTATTGAATTCTACTCCGCGGAGTGTTAGTATTGGACCTATTGTTACCCCACCGGTTGTTTCAGTACCCTCTAGGAGAGGTGTCAGAGTTTGCAGTCTGCTTCAGAGGTGTGACTTGGCCGAGTTGGGCGTAGAGCACTTGTGTGCTCTGTGCTTTTAAGTTGTATGGGCATTCCTTAATGGAATGTCCCATTACTTGGCAGATGTCACAGAAAGCTTTACGAGGGCAACTCCCCTTAGTGTGCCCTTCTGTCTTACAGTCGGTGCACCATAGTTCCTTCCCTTCCTTGCCACTTTCTTTGTGAGCCTTCAGTTCTTTCATCATCCTCATCATATCCCTTCGGAGTGCTTGCACGGTTTTGGACTCCCCATCGCTGTCTTCGTCTGTACTGTCACCATCGCTCACTCGGCGCTTCCCCCGGGATGTCTTATTTTCACTTTCGATATCCATTGCACGGTTGTATGCTTTGTCATACGAGGGCGGAGGGGCCACCTTCATCTTCCGTTTGAGAGATGGTACTAGTCTTTCAACAAACCATCTCTTCTTGAGGCCATTAGCCGGCTGGTTCTCCATTTTGTTGAGCAGTTCCCTCAGCCTTCTATTATATGCTTGCACGCTTTCGCTTTTTCCTTGCTTGGTATTGTAAATCTCTACCACAATTTCATTGTCATCTCGTAGGAGTTTGAATTCCTCTTGGAAAGCCTTCTTCAGACTGTTCCAGGACGTTTTATACTGGACATCCAGGTCCATATACTAATCAATGGCTTTTCCTCGCAGAGTGGCTGGGAATGCCTTCAACCAGTAATCCCGATCGTCCTGGCCATTTGCTTCCCAAATGGTCACGCATGTCTTAGAATGTTGCACGGGATCCTTCAACCCGTCGCCCATGAATTTTGGAAGCTTTTGTTTCTCCGGGGTGTGTGCCATTGTTTTTGTTTGGAGGGTTTTATGTAGCGCTTGGAAGTTACTATATGCCCGGAAGGTATTATGTGTCTGGAAGGTACTGTACGCTCTTGACCTGGTTGGACTTCTGTCTGCAGGGCTTTGGTCACCCTCGCTCCTATAGTCCCTCCTTCCTAGGGTTTTTGGATCTGACCCTCCTATTTTGGTTTCCTCTGACAAGGACAAATTCCTGATGCTGGATAATGTTGCTTCAAAAATATTGGCGACCTCTTCGTGTAGGTCCCATACCGCCTCCTCTCCTTGTTCAGAATACTCTGACGGGTTGCTCTCCGACTCAACTCCAGAGTCTTCTTCACTCGACGTCGAGTGCGGGGCTTGATCGGCGAGATCTTCCTCCGCTACGTCTGGAAGTGGCAGGTTCCTGGCGACCTCCACCAACTCCTTCCACATACACGGCCTTTGTCTCTCTTGACTACGACTCTGACTCACACTCCGACTCCTGCTACATTTCTCAGGGCTCTTCGAGTCAGCAACCTCCCTTAGTCGCCGCCTCCGCTCGGCCTTTTCTTTTATACAGAGAGATCTCCATACCGTTCCCTCATCTACTCCTTCAGTGGCAATGGTACATTTATCTTTGTTTGGCCGTAGGGGCATTAAGTGCCAGAGGTACGGTGTCGGCTTGTCTCCCTCTCCTCTTCCTCCCTACGGTTGCGCTCTTCGTACCTTTGGAGTACTTGTTGCCGATGGAGTTCCCGTGTAGTTTCCTCCCTTCGGTCTTGAAGTGCAATCAAATTTCTGGCTAGTAACCTTGGAATACTTCCGAGCAGGTCAAAGACGGGAGTGTTGACGATGAGTTCACTACATACCGTGCCTTCAGAGACGACTCTCTCCTGAGCCTCCCTTTGCACGTACTGCGTGACCGACACGTCCCACAACTCTACCAAGTTTGCCGTCAACTGATCCTCTCATGCCTCTTCCGCGGTACTCTCTTCATGCATGTCACTGTCCACAACAATTAATTGTTGGTTGAATGGCCGACCCATTAATTCCTTCCGCCTGCCGCCATAGTTATCTCCAGGTTCGTTTAGGCAACGACGCCAAAATGTTTAGTCCTTAATGTGAGGTTGATAAACTCATGGATAAAACAAGAATTTTCCACACGTACCAACTATTCATGTAATAGAACATTCATATATCAAAGCATAAGTAACAACAATAAACAGCTATACCAGAAGAATGATATCTTTATTGAATTCTCAAGAATATGCCAATACAATACCATCCTTGCTGAGGTTCCATCTGAATCATATATAGACTCGACGGTTGGCCAAGTTGCCAACCGTCACTAACTACCAACTACCCCACGGGAACCTCTCGGTGACTCAACATAACCAAAAATAAACACCTATCCCAACTTCAAACTAACATGTGTTATTGACCCCTAACACTCACCAATTGCCTCAGTAGTGAGATTTGCCAAGAGTCTGCCATCAAGTGCCACAATTGCTCTTCTCTCAGCATCGTAGTGTTTTGCACATTTAGTGATCAGCGTCGGGCATTGGATGGCAGGAGGGAAATCAGTGGCCGCCACAATTCCACTTCTATCTTCTTGGTGACAACTAACGGAGGATGTCTATCGTGACCAAATATTCTTTTCCTGAATCTTCCAACTTGAATGTTCCTAAGTTGGTGTTGCTAACTTCCCTCCACTTTGAAATGATCTTTGACTCGAGGAGGAATCCTTTTTGTTCATTTTTTATCTACGTATGCTTGGAAGTGTTCACCACCTTGCTTGACTCTGCCTTTTATTTTCCTACAAAATAAAATAACTAACATTAAATTCATGCTAAGGAAATTTAAAAAAATCTACCAATTGAAGAATTCTGTGGCATATTCCAGACTTGGAACAAATAAAAACCTCTAAAAATAGGATCTTCTCGATGAAGAAAAGCCACGCTATAGTCACTTTTCACGCCTTGCTCTTTCTTAAATTCTCCAAAATGCGTTGTGAAGAATGAAATCTCATGTCTTGTTTAAATAGGAAATTCGCCCACCAAGTTGCCAAGTTGGCACTGAGACAAATCTAGCAACTGCATTAATTCTTTCCCAAACACATCTCGTATATCCATTGTGAGAAGGAGGATGACTTGTCATTCTGGTGGACCCCGCTGGTGAACTTCAAAATTAGGAACTTCCATTATGTCTTTAGTTATGCCTCATTAATGAGGAATATTCCATTTTGCATGCTTCAAACTTGCCTTCCACACGTTTCTTGATATCCTGGGTGCATCCTAGATAGGAAGGAGGATTTTTCAATGTTTGGCACCAATTCTATGTGGTAGGAGATTCTTCAAGCTTGGGCGCATATGAGATGGTAGGGAGTGAGATTGGGTGCATTCCAGAGGTGAAGGAGTAATTTCTATACTTGGTGAAATTCTATCATTTCCATGCCTTGAGAGTGCTTGGGCACATTTGGGGGGACTTGAAGGACTTTTTCAATGCCTTAGCAAAATTCCATGATTCTTTCTTTCCTTCCTGGAGATGGGAACATTCAGAGCTTGAGGAAGGAATTTTCCTTAGTGAAATTTCATTCTTTGTTGCCATCATGAAGCTAGGTGCGTATTGGAGATCAAGGAATTTTTTGATAACCAATTTTATCATTTCCTCCATGAGATTGAGTGCATTATAGAGGTGGAGGATTTTTCTATACTTGTGAAATTCTATCATTTCCATGCCCTGAGAGTGCTTGGGTGCATTCCAGAGGTGAAGGGGGAAATTTTCCACACAGCCATTTTTTCATCATTTCCAAATATATATGCATGCTAGGGCGCATTTTGGGCCAAGAGGAGGAATTCCTCATATAAGGAATAATCCTTCCTACCTAGGGATTTGCACCCAAGGTGGTATCCTTGGCGCACTTGAGAGAGGGAGGAATTTTACAAAAGAGGAAAATTCCTCCTCTCCTTGGGATTTGCACCCAAGGAGTCTATCTGGGCACATCTGGGGCTTGGAGGAGGATTTTTGGAGTGAAGCATAATTCCTCCCCTTCTTGGGAATTGTGCCCAAGAATAGATTTCTTCATGCTCAGAATCTGGATGCTTAGGATCTTTTTGCAATCAATGCTTCGCTTGTTGCCAAGGATAGTCCTTCCAAAAATTGACTTACTAAAAATAGGAAGTTCTTCCAAACACAAAATTAGGGCAAATCGGGATAGTGAAACTTACTAAAAATAGACATTGGTAAAAATAGTTTGTTTAAACTCAAAATTAGGCCAAGTGGGGCCACAATGAAACTTACTAAATATAGTAAGTTCTTAGAAAATGCTCAAATTCCACTAGTAGCTTCCTTGAAAGATTTCCTTTTCAATACTTAGCTCAAATTTCACTATGCCCTAGATTACTGATTTCTTTTCTAAGTCTGAAGGATAAAAACCCTAAAATAGACAATACTTGCTTCCAGACTCAGCCAAATTTCATCAAAACGCTTCCACACTTGAGGAGATTGAGGAAATTGCTGCCAGACCACCAAAAAGCTCATAACCAAAAGACTAAGTGGACAAAAATGTAGGGGGTCCCCATTTGGAATGGGGTGATGTGTGATTAGGTCACAACACTACCTCCCTCCACCAAGCCTGGGAGCACACATATGTTGACGGGAATAATCATTATGTTATGTTGGTATATTATGTTTATGTTGTCGTCGGTAATAATGAGTTACGGCGGTCAGTTAGTTAGCCGACGGGTAGGTAGTTGGAGTTGCGACGGTTGTGTCGCACCCCTTCGGCTGTCATATATTGTACCACCTCCGGGTGTTGGAGGACATGTAATGTTGGCGACACATTATAATATGAACATCTTTTGACATTAATGGCAAGCTTATTCTGGTACTTCTTTTGTATTTGCATTGTGCATTGCTGTTCGATTTCTGTATTCTTCCTGTTTACCCAGTGAGGTAAACATTTGGCGCCGTTGCCGAAATTATTTCGAGAGGGACGGGAATATACTACATGGCACAGGGATAATGGGACAACCATTGCCCGAGGGGACGAGCAGTAACCCTGACGAAGATCACCAAGAACTGTTCGAAGGAGAACGAGCACTCACAAAAGATTTCTCTTGCATCCTTCAGGCGGCCATCGAAACACACGTACGGAGGGAAGCCACCATTGAGGCTGTTCCAGAGGATGCTGTGTGGAGCACGCTTGGTGTAAGCCCGGCGGTGAATTGGTTGATGAGCAATTTGCCTAACCTTTTGGCTCAAGCATTTTTGGCTCTTCAAAACCGCAGAGAAGACACCTACCGTGAGAACCGACGACAGCACATCTTACGAGAATTTCATGAGCGCCAGGATGACGGACGTAGAGAGGACCGACGAAGGACAAATAATCCTTAAATTGTGAAGGGAGAGAAATAAAGAACACTGTTGGAAGCGAAGAATTATGTTGATTGTATACAAAAGAATGAATTAATAAAGACTGTTGTGTTTTGGTTTATGTGTTGTGAAACATGAAATTGTACCACAATTAATGCCCAATTTATTGAATAAAGACAGAAATAAGAAATTAGAAACCGACGAGTGGGAGGCTGCGCAGAAGGCTTTGATTCTGGAACAACGTGTAGAACGTAGACGGAGGCTGAGGCAACTTGCCGAAGGACGACCTGCCGAAGGGTTGCTCGAAGGGAACCAAGGAGGTGTCACGGAAGGTGCAGAAGCCGAGGGGAATTTCTACGCGTCGCCGGACTACTGTAGAGCAAGAAGCCTCGAAGAGTTTCTGGAGGAAACTAGGTTACGGAGAGAACTAGTTGAAGAGACTCGAGATCGGTTCAAAAACTTATCTCTCACGCCACAAAGGGAGGATCACCGAAGGGAGCCGGGCACAGGTGACGGCGAAGGGGGAGCTAACCGCACGGTAGTCGCTCTCACGCCACAAAGGGAGGATCACCGAAGGGAGCCGAGCACGGGTGACGGCGAAGGGGAAGCTAACCGCACGGTAGGTACAAGGCAGAACACCGTACCTTTGGTCACCACCACAAGAGACATCAGCGGCATCGGAGGGAGCAGCGCCGGAGGGCAGACACGGCCACAACCACCTCCAAGTGGACGACTTCCATCAATGGCGACCAAACAGAAGTTGCCCAAATTCAACGGGGATAGCAAAGATGATCCCGCACGGCATTGCCGTACCTGCGAAACCATCTGGACAGCCAACGGGGTGACTGACCAGGATGAATGGATGAAGCAGTTCCCCGCCACACTGAGAGGAGTGGCTATTGACTGGTATTCAAACTTGGATAAAACCGGGGTAACTATGTGGGATGAATTGAAGAAAGCATTCGAGAAGGAATTTTGGCTTCTCCGAGATGATAATGAGATAGTCACGGAAATCTATGGAACAAAGCAAGGAAAGAAGGAGACCGTACAGGCATATGGCCGCCGGCTAAAGGAATTAGTCGGAAAGATGGAAAGCCAACCGGCTGATGGCTTAAAGAAGCGGTGGTTTGTCGAGGGTCTGAACCCTAAGCTACGACGAAAGATGAAAATTGTGCCTCCGACATCCTACGATGATGCATACAACCGGGCCATGGACTTGGAAAGTGAAAATAAGACAGCCAAAAAGAAGAAGAATAGATCTTCGTCATCCTCTGAAGATGATACGTCGGAAGAAGAGAGTAGCAGTGATGAGAAGCCGAAGAAGAAAGTCACGGCCCTTCAGAAGGATATGGAACGGATGTTAAAAGAGTTTAAGACAATGAAGGGGACCACAAGCAAGGATGATGAACTGTGGTGCACGGATTGTAAGGAGAGCGGCCACACAAAGGGTGTCTGTCCCAAGAAGGCATTCTGTGACATCTGCCAGATCATGGGACATTCTACGAAGGAATGCCCATACAATCTGAAGGCACGTAACCAGCAAGTGCTCTTTGCACATGAGCAGCCCTCCACATCGGATTCAAACAATAATGCATCTTCCGGAGGCTACCGAGGAAACCAACGAGGCGGACGGGGGAATAATAATAATTCCACCAGAAACAGGGTCCAATACGACGCGAAGGGACGCCCGATGATTCAATGTAGGGCTTGCAATCAATGGGGTCATTACGCACGAGAGTGTAATAACAATGACACCGCTCAAAAGCTATGTCGGTGGTGTGGCCCCGGTGACCATGAAGATGCCGATTGTCCGAAGTCTGGCGTAGGGGCCAATCTGATTGATATCGAAGGCAACACACGAGGTAAAGAAGCCATCCTTGCTCTTACCCGAGGGCAGGCAAAGGAAGCCCGATACCCCCATCCCCGCACCGAGAAGCAGAGAATGACGGAGGCAAGGGAGGAAATAGAAAGGGCCATGAAAGCCCAACGGGGAGAGGCACACAAGTCATCTGGACCCTACTGCACAGACACGGAGAGGAACATTGTACGACAGATGCTCCAAATGGAGGTACCTGTGAAACTGGAAGACCTCCTACACACCATACCACAATTGGGGACAGTGTTGTTGGGCACAAAGGCTGATAAACCCAAACCGAGAGACATGGACGCTCCCATACTAGGAAGCTCGGCAACAAATCCAGTTGTACTTACCGTCAACAATGGCCGACACCCAGCCGTGGTGGAGATGGGTATCCTCAGCACCATCCTGATGGATACTATAGTAGACGGCGGTTCCGGAGTAAATGTCCTTCCGGAGAACACATGGAAAAAGATAGGAAAGCCCACTCTGTGGCCACCTACGTTTAATCTGCTAGGTGCAGACCAGCACGGGATTAAACCCCTCGGCATGTTGATGGCACAGCAAGTCACCGTGGGTGCACAACCTTTTGTACTCGACTTCGTGGTCATTCCATTGAAACAGAAAGGGTATGACGCCATACTTGGAAGAGGATGGTTGGTGGCAGCGAAAGCAAACCACAACTGGAAACGAAATACACTCTCGATGGAGAGCGGAGGCAAGAAATTCACTATTGATCTCCAGACGCAGTTGGTGAGCGAGGAACTTGCCTCTTCCTCGGGATCTGAATCCGAGAGGGAAAATGACCCACGAGACGAAGGGAGAGAGGGGATGGACCCAGATGCCGAAGGCATATTAAAAATCGGAGGTTGCTGTTCGGAGGATGACACAGATTCACTAAATGGATTGTTCCATTGGCAGCAGGAGGACTATGAGATGTTCTCACCCTCCTGTAACGTATTAAGCGTCGAAGGAGAGGAGCCAGATCAATATCCTCCAGAATACAGAGAATATTGGAAGGGAGACGCCCCAAACCCTAGCGACGTAAATAATCCGAAGAGTGTCGGCAACAATTGGAACCCTGTGTGGAAGGCCGCAGCCTTCAAAATCTTTATTATCCTTCTTCTTCTTATGTACGGGAAGGAGACCGTGGTCCCTATAGAATTTGTGGTTCCAGGTCTTCGGATGGCCATGGAAAATAAACTTGCCACCAATAGGTTTAAATTGAAACCCTATCACGCGAAGCGCGCAGGGGACCCGAGAGGCCGGACGAACACCCGAGAGCCCGAAGGGGGACCCAAGAGGATGGAAGGCAGAGAAACGAGACTCGCCCGAAATCGCCCAAACTCGGCGAGTCCGAGTTCGAGTCAGGCCAAACGAGTCCCAGGGGCTCGGACTCGGACTCGGCCGAGTCTGGAGAGTAAACTCGCCAGACTCGGCGAGTCCTGAGCCCCAGACTCGGCTACTGGCTGGGTTAATAAAATGACCAAAAAAAAAACATTTTAAAAAGTTTTTTTGGAAGGGCGAAATTTGACATTTTGGTCTCTCCGTCAGGATTATTTTATGGAATATAACATTTAAGTATAAGTGATATACTTTAAGTTATATTCCATATATACTGTCAGGATGTTTGAGAGTGGTTTCGGGCCTCCAGGAGTTATATTGCAAAATCTAGTTTTTGGAGGATTCTTCAGTTTTCCAGACTTAGTCAAATTTCAGGATCAGGACATTCCAGACTTAGCCAAATTTCAGGGCATTTGAAGATCAGGATGACATTCCAGACTTTATCACTCACCAACTTGACCTAGCTTGGACCTTCAAGAATGATACTCACTCACCAAGCAAGACCCAATTAGCAACAAGAACAAAACTAGGCCCTAAGGAAGACTCTCAAAGAAACCCTAATTCAGACTTGTAATAAGCTTTTTTGGCCTCGCGGGGCGCTGCCCCTCGACCTCGCCCTGTATCGCGACAGGGAGTGCGCAAGGGGCGCTGCCCCTTGACCCCACCTTGGGGGCGCTGCCCCCAAACCCCCGTCGAAAAATATGGGGGAAACTGCATCGATAGAAGTAGAGAAAATTTAACCTCCGAGTCTGACATTGATTGGATCGACCAGGTAGATATAGAGGTTGAGACTGTAGCCATGGTAGAGGAGGAGTGGAGAGCACGAGCACAGACAGGAGATTCAGAGGCAGATAGTGACACGGATGTTCCTGATGTTGGTGAGCATGGCATGGTGTCACGGGGAGCGGCTATGGCAGTCGAATCATCCAGGACCTACCTTAGACGCCTTCGCAGGGGGCTGGGGCCGGAGAGTGCAGGCTCCTCTGAGCCATAGACTTGTAGTTGTATTCACCTTTGGTATTTGTATGAAACATTTGATGATGATCATATGATGACATGGATTTTTTATTCCATGAGTTTTGTAATATTGTATACATTTGACAATATTTATATATCTATGTTTGTTATTTTCTTCAGCTACAATTTGCGTTTATGCTTATGTGATTGATGTATACTTGTGTATGTAATCAAATGAGCCGAGTTTGATGATGTTATTGTGTCTTTAAGGTGTATTCAATAAAGGGTGTCTGAAACAAGTTTTAAATATTTAAAAATCTCTAAATTTCTTGAGTTTTTCACTATCCCGAGTCCAGCCGAGTCTGGAGCCGAGTCTGACGCCGAGTCCCGAGTCCGAGTCCGAGTTGGCCTTGCCGAGTCCGAGCCGAGTCCGAGTCCCGTTTCTTTGATGGAAGGGGACCTAAGAGGCCGGGCAAGCGACTTGAGAGGCATAGGACAAAAGCAGGAGACTTTTGGGCGAGGAAAACCGAGAAGGATGAAGGGCGATCCCAGAGACAAGGGACTCGAGCCGAAGACTCTTTAGACAACTTACCGAAAAAAAAAAAAAAAAAAAAAGAGAAAAAAAATCGCACGGTCGTAAGACAGCGATTGTAAGGGACACAAAAAAAAAAAAAAAGTTGTGAAAAAAACGCCACCGTACGGCAGATGACCGTACGGTTGGAAGAAAAAATATATATATATAAAAAAAAACGTAAAAGTACCAAAAAAAGAGAGAGAAAAAGGCCACCGTACGGTGGGCCCACTGAAGGTGGCATCACCGTACGATGGAACCACCGACGGTGGAGCCACCGTGCGGTGGAACCATCGTGCGGTGGGACCACCGACGGTGGAGCCACCGTGCGGTGGAACCACCGACGGTGGACCCATCGTGCGGTGGAACCACTGACGGTGGCACCACCGTGCGGTGGGAGCCACCAAAGGCCGCGAAAAATATAAAGCGCCGCATGAAGACACTGCCGCGCAAGGTTAAAACGCCGCACACCGCACAACACCGAACACCGCCGCATAGCAAGGGATAGAGGAGGAGGAAGACGCACCGCACGGCCCGATCAACACGCACAGCAAGAGTTACGCGCAACAGCCGCAAAAGAGAAAAGAAAAAAAAAAGAGACCAAGCCCGCACAATCCACACAGCCACGTAAGGGCAAAACGACCGCCACAGGTAGGCCAAGCAGCCGCACGATTGGAGGTGCCAGTGTTGTTGTTGACCGTACAGGGAGGTTGTATGGCCGGGGTGCCATCGGGGACGTTACAGTGCCTTGTTAAAAAAAAAACGACGACGGATTGAAAAATGATTTGATGACATCTGGAGCGTGGACACTGAAAATATTGGAGTGTAGAAGAAGGGTTTTGACATCATAAAATATCACAGAAATGATGCGCGCCATGGACTTTCGTGGGGTTCTGAAGGTTGTAAATTTGGGAGCGCACCTGGGGCGCTGCCCCAGGACCCCGCGGGGGCACTGCCCCTCGACCCCGCTGGGGCGCTGCCCCAGACCCCGCGGGGGCGCTGCCCCTCGACCCCGCTGGGGGCGTTGCCCCCAGACCCCCAGTTTATTTTGAGCTACAAAAGACCACGGGAAGTGTTGTGGTTGTCCGTATTGTGCGAAAGAAGCCCACAGCTAAGCATTGGCAGGGAAGCCATAAGCCGTAGAGGGAGACGGATTTGGAGGTTGCGAACAAACAGAGTTTGAGGGAAGGCATTGCAGGTTCGCGCAGTTGTATGACACCAGGGAGTTATTCAGTTCAGTTTTTAGCCTTTGGGGAGTGTGATGGAGGATTTGAGGTGGCTCCTAGCATTTGTGCCAACGGATTGTGGCCACCTCCAGGCATGACTGGTACGCTTTGAGGAACTCGGAGTATGTCTCGGCTGGACGTGAGGTTGTCTTGGTGGATGCACAGAGGGCTCGGGAGGAGCTGAACACCAGGTTGGAGGCAATAGTCACGTGAGACTTAGTTCAGCGTACCCAGGAGTTGGATGCCGAGAGAGCAGCACGGGTGGCTATCGAGGACAAATTGGCTAGGGAGACAGAATCATTTGAGTAGCAGTTGGTGGAAGCTGAGACTGAAAAACGTGTTTTGCAGACAATTTTGGGTTAGGCCCAGGAGAACTGTGATGGCAAAGGAAGCAATATTGGTGAAATCCGCACTTGAGCATCAGATGGTAGCAGAAAAGGGTTTTCAGGCGAGGACGCAGCAAGTGTATAAGATCCGGGCCCGACTGGCGTCAGTAGTTCCTGCCGTTCATCTCTATTTTGTATTAAGTCGTCGGAGTTGACTTCTTTTCTTGGGGGGGATGATGTTGACGGGAATAATCATTATGTTATGTTGGTATATTATGTTTATGTTGTCGTCGGTAATAATGAGTTACGGCGGTCAGTTAGTTAGCCGATGGGTAGGTAGTTGGAGTTGCGACGGTTGTGTCGCACCCCTTCGGCTGTCATATATTGTACCACCTCCGGGTGTTGGAGGACATGTAATGTTGGCGACACATTATAATATGAACATCTTTTGACATTAATGGCAAGCTTATTCTGGTACTTCTTTTGTATTTGCATTGTGCATTGCTGTTCGATTTCTGTATTCTTCCTGTTTACCCAGTGAGGTAAACAACATATGCCTCCAAACCCACAAGGCTTAACCCCCTATTAGTAGTGTACTTGATGGCGGGTATGTTGGGTCTTCACCTCTCATGAACTTGAAAGGTTGATTGGCCTTTCCTGTTTTGGAAACCATTTCTCTAAATTCGAAATGGACTATCATACGAATCTTCCATTGCATGTTTATATTATAAAAAGCATTAAGCTTACTCAATAATTTCTATAAGTATCTCAATTGCATGAGCACATATGTGTAGGTCTATATTTCTGCTTATCTATCAACTTTATCTCTTAATTAGTGCTGCTGCTAATGTTAGTTCAGATCTGAGTTCAATTCTGTTTCTTCTTATTTTCATTGATTATTCCCTTTTTGATCTTCATAGATGCCTTTCTTGGATGAATTGTTCTTCCTTTTATATCTCTTATTTGGAAAGAGTCATAACTCTTTATAACACCTCTTTCCCTTTGCAAGTGTTACACGTCTTCAAAATGAAGTGCCGTCCTAAGAAATCTCAGTCGGCTCCCTTAAAGAAATGATTATTATTAAAAAATTGTCCTTAATCTAGCCGGCCCCTCAATTAGTTTTACTAAGCCTCTCAGTTAGTTTTTTTCCGCCGATTTTAGTTATTTCTATTTTGGTTGGCCCCCTTTTTTTAATTTAATTGTTTTTGTTTTTTATTATTTAAAGCTGCAATCTTTATCTTAGGTGTGGGTATGATAGAAATGAAAACTCCAACAAAAGTGAGAAACTCACTCCATGTGTTTCCTATCTTCTTAGTGCTCTCTAGCTATGAATACTTCAACCACACAAGTTTTGCAATCTGCTTGAAATTTCTTCTTGGATGTTGCACTCTAACTCTAAGTGGACTGTATTTGGTAGATTGTTCACAATCCTCCAATTGATGGTGCATTCACTTTGGGATGGCTCCAATTGCTCCAATTCAACATATTTTAAATAGGTGTTGGAGGATCCTTTGTGCTTCGCAAGTCTCTGGATTCAAATTTAGAAGATCAAACATCACACTGTTCAATTCACATTCTCATTCGTGTCATCATGACAAAACCATCCCTTCATGTAGACCAAAGTTTTTTAATCGCCTCAATGGTTTTGGGACCAGTAGTTATTGGGACCAACTTGCCATTTTGAATCGGCCTTTGGCAAAACAAAAATTTCAATGGTCATTTGTTCCTCCATCTTCTAGAAGCCATAACTTCTGCATACAGACTTGAAACAGGGTGCCTTTTCTTTCAAAGTGCATAACTTTTCTACAGGAATCTAGATATGTAAAAATATTCCACTTTTGGGGCCACCAAAGTGCATTGTTTTTGGTCTTGAGACACAACCACATCGATGATGCCGAAATTGTGTCCATCCACTTCAAATGGGCATTAATCTCAAACAGCTGAACTTGGTGATCAACTAGATTCTTTTACTTTTTCTCCACCGTTTCCATTCATTCATTGTTTGCTACACTACTTGTGCCCTCCACGCAACCATTTAATAAAGTTACTTCCCAAAATTATGTCATGTACCAGTTCAGACTTGTTAGCCACTCTATTTTTTGGTTTATAATCTCAAAAAGATCACTATTACAACATACCATCAACTTTACCAAGAAAAAGTCTAGTGCACAAATTCCAACAAAAATAAACTAAAACATGTAAAAGTCAATCATTACAAAGGGAACTAAGGGGACTACTGAATGTGGGTACATGCAACCCAATGGGAAAGCTTGAAGATTCTTCAATGGAGGATGATCTTTCATCTTCCTTTTTCCATATCAAAGCTTTGATTTCTTTCTAATTTAGGATTAATTGACCTCAAAGCTCAATAACATATGGCTCAATTTTTTATAAGCAAAGATTTTCTTACCTCTACACTAGTACTCTAGTACTTGATAGGTGAGAATCATCAAAATTTGTTATTGTTAACATCTTGATGTTATGGCATTTTAAACCATAGTTACAAGACTCGGACTCGGTTCAAACTCTGCAAGCTAATTATGTACTCGAACTTGAATTTGGCACTTAGACTCAACAAAGACTCGACAAGTTGAAAAACCCAAGAAATTTAGAGATTTTTAATCTTTAAAACTTGTTTCATGCACCCTTTTATAAATAAACCGTAAAGACACAATAACCTCATCAAATAGAAGCTAATTTGATCACATACAAAAGTATACATTGATCATGTAAGTATAAACGCAAATTTTAGCTGAAGGAAATAATACATTTAGTCATATAAATATTGTCAAATGTATAAAAAAACTAATGGAATATAAAATCCATGGCATTAAAAGTTCCATACAAATTTCAAAACAAAAGGTAGAAGTCTATGGCTTAGAGGAGCCGACATCACTCAATCAAGGTCTTCCTATGTGGACATCTAAGATAGGTCGTGGATGATGTTGCAACCATGATATTTGCCTTTGTCTCCATGATGTCTTCTTGTGCTCTATCCTCTACTGTGGCTATTGCCTCAACCTCTCTATCCTCTTGGTCAACCCAATTGAGGTCCTCATCACTAAAGATACGACCCTCAACCTCAATGATGCAATCAGATTGTGGATATGGGATACATCATTGCCTAAAATTTATCTATGTCGAAGACGAAGGTTGTAATAAACATAGACTAGATCATTCAACCTCTACACAGATAGTCTATTAGGCTTTTTGGAGTGTATGTGCTCAAATATAGTACAATTGCATTCACAACCTGAAGCACTGCATGGTTGGCTCAGTACTCAAATTACAATCCTTTGAAGATCTGGTAACTTAGCACCAAATCGATCTCATTATCCAACTTTAAGTTTCAATATTTAATAATAATATAAAAAGAGGAAAAGTTCTTTTTAATTTTAAACTTAAATTATGTCCTTTATAGATTTTTACCTAGCTGCAGTGCTTGTCGAGTTGCCTTGCATGTATCACGATAAAAGAGATCTCCTCATGCAAGCCTAAAGATCTCAATGTTGTGGACTATCTATGCTCCAACACCAGAATTAGGCGTCATCTGCTCTATGTTTGTGTAGAGCCCACTTCGAACCTCCTTATCTACCTTGAAATCAGGGTAGAATTGGAATGTCAGATTGAGGAAATAAGCAGCCATGTGTAGAGGATTGTGAAGCTAGAGGTGCCATCACCTATCAATGATTTCCCAAATGGGGGGATACTTGACCTCAACTCCCGCATAAATGGATTTAATGGCCTCCTTGGCCCTATCCATGCCCTCGTACATGTATCCCATTGCAAGCTTCTCCCCATTATCAACTTGTAGGAGAACTGTCGAAGGCTTTATGAATTGCAATTATTGCAAAACATTAACATAAGTGTGAAGTTGTGAACAAAAATAAGAAAATAAAAGAAAAATATGAATAAAAATATAGTGTAGGATTAGATTTACCTTTATGATCTCTGCTGCAAGCTCGCAAAATCTTTGCTCGTCAAACATTCAATTTTCCACATCAATTTATGCATTGCTCATAGCATACACCAAGGAAGTCCACTCTTCATTAACTAGCATGTGCCTCAAAGCTCCCTTTGCCTAAAGCAAGGATTGTAATGTGATGAAATTGGTTTCAAATCAGGAGGATGAGACAACTCCTCCCCTGAAATTGCCTCATTAGGTTAAGGACCCATGTGATTGTATATGAATTTACAAATATTTTTTGCTATCCCTAGTCATGCTTTGATCCATGGAATTTTGCCAAGATCCTCCAATATGAGGTCAAGGCAATGAGTAGCACATGGAGTCCAAAACAATGATGGGTGCCTATCCATCAGTAGTCTACTTGCAACAACATAATTTGTTGCATTATTCGTAACCACTTGCACCAGATTCTTCTCACCCACCTCAGCTAGGACTCCCTCCAAAGCTTCACAAAGGAATTCAACATTTTTGGTTTTTCCCAAAGCATCAATAGATTTGATGAATACAGTGCCACTCAAGAAAAACAAAATCAATGACTCAATAAATAATAAATTAAAAATATTAATCACTAAATCATTGCATTTTAGGAAGTACAATCACCTAAGGATGAAACAAGAAAATTTAGCAATATTTTGTTTCTTCTATCCGTCCAACCATTGGTCATGATGGTGCAACTCTTCCTCCATATCAATCGTTGCTCCTCTATTGTGGCTTTCACATCAGCCACCTTTTGTGACAAAATTGGGCCCTTTATTTCCTCATCATTATGAGCTTTGAACCCTGTCCCACAAACAATAATGGCATCAACCATGTTTTGCCAATAAGGAGACCTAACGCATGTCACAAATAAATTAAATAAAATAGATATTGTAAAATGGAGAGTTTAAATTTGAATTCAACATACATCTGAATATAAAAATTCAAAAGACAAGGAATCAATCTATAAATTTTAAAACAAACAAGAAAAAGGAATTATCCGGTTTCATGGAATGGAATGGTGCAATAGAACCAAAAGTATCCAATTGCACATTTAGCTGCATCATGTTTGTCTTTGTTCCAACCCATGTTCTCAAGTGAAGGTTGTGAACTTGGAGTAGTGTGTGGCAAAATATATGAATCTAACCTAGATGCACGAACTCTAGGCCCAATGCCAACACTAGCACTACCACTACCACTAGTACCAACAACAACACCGACACCAGTACGACCAACACATGAAGATGGACGAAATAGGGGAATTGAAGAAGACTTTACAATTCCACCAATGGCTTCCATCTCCTCTTGTTGCCTCATTTTTAATTCTTTTTTTTGCTCAAAGGTTTCTAATTGCAGTCGCACTTCATGCATAACCTCAATATGCACAAGTGTGCATGAATTGGCATCATGGATTGGTATATTTGCAAGATTGTATTATAATCTATTAATGTCTCCACCATGAAAAGTTGTTTTGCAATGAAAACAAGTTACTTCTCCTTTCTTTTGCTTAGAGGTAATAATAGCATGTTTCCAACAAGGGTACCTTCTAATTGGGGTTCAGGACATTGTGATAAAGACAATTTATAAATCTCAAGAATGCTGCAATAACATATAAATAGAAAAAAATTGTTGTGATTTATATTTAAACTGGTATACAAAAATATAGGGTTTGCAATAGTAAAACTAGATTTTTTAACAAAAACACCTAGGGTTTGTTTAACAAAAAAATTAAACACACTTTTTGTTTGTTCTTTGATCCATAAAAAAAAAGAGGAAATGTAAAACAAAAATGATTTTTTTGCTAGAAAAAAACAAAAAAAACCTTCAAAATACAAACTTACCTCTTAAATCTTGCTTGAAATCAGTAGTGAGCTCTTTCCAATCCTTTGTAGACACCTCTAGATGCACCAAAAGTAGCCACAAACTTGCCCAAATGTGATTCAATAACTGATTTTTGTTGAAACTCCTTGTTGGTTTCCCTATAACACAATCTAAATTTGGCTCAAAACTCTATTTTCTTCTCTTTTGGCTTGAAAATGAAATGAAGTTACTTTTAGGGTGGAGGCAGCAATTATAAGTCAAAAAAAATAAAGTTGCTGATTTTTATTTTATTTTTTTAATTTTTCATGCCCAACCACACGATCGAGTCTTAGGCTCTAGACGCGCCTAGCCTTGCCATGTTTGACGAGTCCACTAGACTTGGCAAATTTGGAGAGACTTGGCTGCTAAGTCTCCCAAACTTGGCAAGGTTGGCTCGCCTCGGGATTCATTGTGTCTAGACAAGTACCGCCAGATTTGGTAACACTGTTCAGAATAGAAGGCATGCTTTTTTTCATATCAATCTAAGTTAGCGAGTTAAAGTTTTAGGGTTCGGTTAAAAAAAATTGGGCTTGGGTTTGTCAATACAAAAGCATATAAAAATTATTAATAATATATTTCAGACAATTTTAACCTTAAAATTTATATAAATTTCCATATTTTTAAAATAGTAAATACTTTCACATTCACATTTAAATTAAGAATTAAATTAAAATAAAATAAAATAATTTTAATTGGACCATCAGTAATAAATAATAGTTATTTATGTTGAATTGTTACCTATTTGTAAACCCTAAAGATCCAACTACCAACCCTAGATCTACAAACTAATTCAACAAACAATCAATAGAGTTCTACCACGCATGCAAATAACATAAAATAAACCAAGTATGCCTTCACATACACAATAGGCTTGTCTCCATTGTTCTCCTATTCTCCAAGATCTTTTATTGATGATGGTTGCTCTTAGCTATGTAGGACATGCACACGATGTCATGAAGGAATGGATGTGGTTGCTTGATGAGGTAAGCTATGATGCAAAGATGGTGTGATGATGTTTGGCTCTAGAGAAATTTTGGTAGAATGCAAGTATGATAATGATTGTAGATTCGATGAAAATGGAAGGAAGAAGCCTCTTTTATAGAAATCTCAAAGAGAATCAAGGGCTTAGATTAAAAGAAGAGGATAATGAATTAATTAATTAAATAAAAGTATTTATCTAATTTAGGAAAGGAGTGAGATTAAATAAATACCAGCATTACCAGGAGACCCGTCTCCTACCCCTGGAGACGCGTACCAGTACCGGAGATCCGTCTCCAGTACCGGAAACTTCTTGATGCATAAGGTTCTTTTGACTGCTGTTTCCTGCCATCTCCAAAGTCTCCCGACCAAAAAATGAAGTCTCCTCCTAAAAAACTTGGGGCAAAATGCAGTAAAAAGGCAAAAAAAAATATAAAAAATAAATAAGAGAAGCTTACAGCAAAGCGAAGCCGTAGGGAAATAACTAATAAGGAAATTGTTTCGCAGAAAGACAAAAATCCATGCAAATCCATGCAAAGTTATAGTGATTGGATCTATTGATAGCATAGACTTTTTGTGAGGACTGATTTCGTATCATTGTAATAGTCTAAATAGAAATTGCCTTCACTATTTAGCAGACAATATTGAGTGTGCTCAACATCTATATTACCTTACTTTCACTAAACAATTTAGACCGGCTAGTAACAGTATAAACAATTTTAATTTCAATTTTTGTTCAATTTTAAAGTTAATGTTAAACTTTACCATCGTTCCTGTTTCAAAGTTCTCTGTCATGATATGTTTTAGAAATTATTAAATTATATTTTAAAAAAAAATTGGCATCTCCAAGTACCCCCGTCTCCTATTTTTGAAAATTAGTCGTACTAGTACTGGTACCAGTCTCCGAAGTCTCCAAGTACCCCTTTCTCCTGGTAACCTTGATAAATACTAAATATTTATTTAATTTAGAAAAGAAAAAGATTAAGTGAACTAATTAAATAAATAAAAATATTTATTTAATTAATAGAAGATAGTAGGGATTAAAGGCCAATTTTAGGCATCTACAATAGTTAAATATTTTTACATTTGAATCTAAATAAAAAATTGAAATAAAATAAACTAAATATAATTTACTTAGGCACTCCTCACTACCTTTCCCAAACTCGAGAACAAGAAATAGCCCATCAATTAGTGTTAGTGATTAATCCACATCTTTCTTGGGCATCAACAATATAGACAGACAATAGAGGTGAGAAAGTACTGGGCTTAGAGAGGAAATACTATCGGTGGGTATGGATCCACAAATTGATTGAATAGAAAGATAAAGAAGATCTTTCCAACCAAAGGCAATATTTCCATCCCCAAGTAACCGCCGCTATTATATTAGGCATGCGACGAAAATATCTACATCACATGTTCATTAAAAAATAAGTTAAAAATGTATTTAAGAATTAGAAAACCACCAAATTTGGCGGAATGGTCAGTGAAGGAATGACATATGCCTCGAATGAAATACGCCTCGGGTTCACTCGAGTCTGTCTAGGTTGGACCCACAGACTATGGATGGAACCTTGTCCGGCCCACAACGGACCAAATTTGGACCGTGAACCGGCCTATGACCTGGCTGCTCATACCTATGGACCTGTAACATAGATATTTACTATGAGTGTCCTTTAGTTTTAAATATTAGATATTTATTATGAGTGTCCTTTAGTTTTAAATATTACTTATTATTAGGCTACTAAGGAGTGGATCAAGCATGTTTAGGGTTTAATTAGTTGATCACTTTGTATTTAGAGCCAACTAAGACCTCATCGGTTGATTCTTAGATCTATTTAATCCTATATTGTGCTAATTAATCGATATTTTGACAAATTAAAATTCAATAAAATAAATTATACCCTTATAGAAGTTATTTATTTTAATTCTAAGATGACTTAATGAATGGAATTAAAACCTTACTGAGGCTCATTTAGATGTACAAAATATGTACATTTTGGGGCATTCTGGCCACAATATCTAGGCATGGTTGTATTCAAGGGAGGATTAAGCTTGCATGCTGACACATTCAACTAGTATGGTGTTCGTGTAAGTTAATTAACTCATAAGGAGATTATAATAACCCACCATAATTAACTCAACAAAAATTGACCATTCTTTTTTTTTTGTTTAATTTATTCATTGTGTTTGATTCAATCACATACTCTGGGCATCCATCCATTTGGATTAGGCATTCATCCATCCGGGATGAGCATCTAACCATACGGGTTAGGCATTTGTCCATACGAGACATAAGATTTCATCTATCCAATTCGGGATAGGCATCTACCCATACAGGGTAGTGTTGACGTGTGTTTTGTACACAATCAAACACAGAATAAAATACTCAAGGGTACCTTATCCTCTCTTGAATAAAGCCTCTGATTGCTGAAGATGTCGCAAAAAACTGATCAATCAGGATGACTCCAAGGTTCTTTGATGTAGGGTCTCTACGTGTGGATAAGCACCAGTGGTCGTTGTGAATGCTGTTTCATCAAGGGGCCTTACGTTTCCGTACAGGAACAAAATTTCCTAAAACTAACAAGTTCTCAAAAAAGGATCAAAAGGTAGCGTTTGCAAGAGATGAATTCTAATCTAATCCTAGGAGTGACTCAATGTAGGCTAGACTTGGTAAGATTCTACCAATTTCAATATTGCCAAGGAATAACAACTCTACTGAAATTGATGCAATCTTCTAAGGTGACTAATGATTTTTCAATTCATCAAGAATCATAGACACTACCATGAAGGTACATATCAATAGTTCAATAATGATTGAAGGTTTAAGCAATCCAAATATCTCCAGTTGACCACGCAGGGCGTCCTTACAATCAGCAAGAAGCTAGTGGTTTGGAACGTGAATCTCACCAAAGATCAAGCTCAACACTTAGTCCTTCAAATTTAAACACTACTTCAACCAAGAATGATTCAAGAAAGTAAGCAACCATGAAAGTAGCCGCAAGAATTGCAATAAAACACCATAACTTCAATATTTTATTGATCTCAAAGCCAAAATAGACAACAATTGCTTAAAATTCTCTCTTCAATGCTCAATCTTGCTACAAAATAACTTCTAACTATCTGACTCTAATATCTATTTCTCCTCTTAATCTCTCATTCTAATCTTACTCCCTTAAAAATGAAAATGAATGAGGGTATATATAGCATCCTCAATTACAATGAACAACCCAGATCAAAAGAAGATCAACGGCTGAGATTCTGACACCTAAACCCTAATTAGGGTTTATTACAAAAAGTTCCCCTTTTATTGAACAATATTAAATGCATAGCCAAATATTTAATTGGCACAAAAATCTAGGAAACATAGACCAATGATAATTAAGGTGCCACATCATCTATAACAACCTCTCTTCTAGAACCTTGTTCCCTTTCCAATGCTCCTCCTTAGCATATGCAATGAATCTGGACACAATTCCTTCAATCTCAGCAATAGGAATCTCGGGAAGATTCCTCATTCGTTCCTCCAAGTGGATAACTTGATCAAAAGCTTTGAGAAGAGCTACATCCCATCCAGGTTCAAGTTCCTTGATTTTCTCAATCAGGAGCATAGTAGCGAACATATGATCTCTTTGCTCATCTATGATAATATTTTCATCTTTGCAAAAGATGAACTTAACCTTCTCTTCCAACTCTTGAAGATTCACATCTGTCTCATCTTCAATCCTTCTACTAAGAATAGAACATAACACCTCAAACACCTTGTCCTGAATTGGATGGATGACCTCTTCAACTTGATTGCATTTGGTGCTGATGTCTTCAAAAAGAACTTCCTTCATCTGGAGTAGAGTTGACCACTGGAGTAAATTATGAGCTTCTGCATCCATTATCTTTTCTTGTGCTAGGATCTTCCTTGGCGTTTGCCTGATTACTTCTAGAACAGGAATGATAACATCTCTAGTGTGTGCAAAGGCGGCTACTGTTATCATTAGGTTGTGAATGATCTCAAGGACCTGGATAGCTCGATGAGTGGTCTGCATCATTCTTGTTGCGAACTCAATGGCAACGGTATGGGATTTGTCAATCCAAGAGCTCATAAGCTAAACCAAGCTCTTAACTCTTTCTGCCTCGCCAACTGATTCAAGGGGAAGTGCTTGCACGGGAGATACTGCTGGATCCTGACGTCCCAAAGGCTGATTGAGATGGCTAAAGTAGCCTCTCCAAGCACCGACCTCTCGCTCAAGCTTTCTATTCTTTTCCATTTCTTCTTTAAGCTTGTCTTTAAGTGCCTCAAATGAATCGGTTGCCTCATCCAGTGCCTGCTCAGCGGTGAGTGGACCAAGCTCAAATGTTTCTACATCATACTCTTCTGCAAGGATTTCACCTTCATACTTATCTACTATTGGTGTAGCTATCTGCAATTTCCTGGATCCTGTCTCATCTCTGACCATCTTGGACATCTTGGTGGCCTTCTTCTTCTTTGTCACTTCCTGAGAATTTCCAACAAGGCTTTCTAAATCAATCACATTATCTTCGTCTTCGATCACAATCACCCTTGTTAGCCTCTCCTTTAACCAATCTGGAATGGCGGACCTTGTCTCTCTAACTTGTATCTCTTTAGGCACTAATCCCTCTTCTCGGAGAGGAGATGTCACTTCATCATCATTCTTGTCTTCATGTAGCTCATTGACTTGGGGAGATTGACTTGATGAACGTTGAGGTGCTTGCCTTTCTTCATGTTTATCATTCTGGACCATTGATTCCATAGATTCCTCAACTTCAAGTACCCTCTTCTCTTGTCCTTTTTCCATGTCGGGAAGATGTGCCAGATGAGTGATCTCGATGGGCCTCTTGCTTCTTCTTGGAGGGTTCCCTTTTCTCAGGGCTTTCTTTCCTCTTCGCGCTTCTAGGATGAGGATTGCCTTCACTTATGCTCCTAGGATGAGGATTGCCTTCACTTGTGCTTGCTCCTCCTTCCCCTGGCCTTTCCTCCAAGTAAAAGTCATCGGTGCGTTCTGTTCTCTCAACTTTTGATGTTGTATATCCACCCATCTGCGAGTACATGACAAAACCGGAGCCATCAAAGTTCTCAAGTCTGTAATCTCAGGCTCGTTCCAATCTATCTTCACTGTTTTGTCCTCTCTGTCATAAGATGATTGGAGATGTCTGCCACTGTCCTGAGCTTGATCAGCCACCTTGTAAACTTTGCATTTCCTGATGAGATCTAAAGGCAATCTGGAATGCATCTTTCTTTTTACTTCTAGATCACTTGAGAGATTCATCCAAAAGTCCTCTACCTGACATTCATGTCTGTACTTTCTACCAACCGTCTCCTCTATATACCCATAAGGATCAAAATTCTCTCTCAAGGCAAAGAATGAAAATGAATATAAGGCCAACTCTTTCTCTGCATCATCCAAGGCTAAAGCATTAGGACATACCTCAACTGAATTCCCTAGTATGATAGGCACCGGAATTCCATTCCCATGCCTGTGTTTGAATGCTTTCGCATAAGCCACCAACTGTCGAGTCACCTCAAGTAACACTATCCTGTCTGTCGGATATCTTGGCAACATATATGGAGGTGAAGGACACCCATGAACTCTAATATATGTAAACTTTTGGAATTGGATAAACCAAGCACCATACCTCTTTACAAGCTCTTGTGCATCTTGAGATATCCGATTGTGAATCCCACCTTGCAACATCCTGGTGATGTTCATCGTGAAGGTATCATTACCTAACTTGTAGTTACTTCCCGGTGGATGATGCAAATGAACATAAGATTCACAAACTCTGACTTCCCATGGTCCTCTTCCGATCACTCCTCTGTGAGGTAGTCCTGCATATTCAAAACTCCTGATCAAGGCATATATGATGTACGAGCTCATGTGGAATGACTTGGTAGCCTTCAGTCTTCTTAACTGCACGTCCAAGCAATGGCTAATAATTCTAGCCCAATGAATTGTTCCTTTTCCTTGAACTATCACTTGGATGAAGTAGAACATCCATTTCTCAAAATAGAAGGCTTGAGGAGCACCTGTAACTCGATTGAGCAAAGTTATCAAATCTCTGTACTCCTCCTGGAAATCGATCCTATGTGGTGTGTTGGGAATCTTGCTCAGGCGAGGACGACTTTTGAGTAACCAATTCTTATTGATGATGCTCAAGCAAGTGTCTGGATCATCTTCGTACATGGACCTAGCTCCTTCCAAGCTTTTGTAAATCATATCTTTATGTTCTGGAAGATGGAGAGCTTCACTGATAGCCTCTTCTGAAAGGTAAGCCAAAGTGTTTCCTTCCTTGGACACGATTGATCTTGATTGTGGGTCATAATGGCGGGCACACTCGATCATCAACTCATGGCACAAGACTGCTGGAGGGAAACCGGCCGCCTTGATGATGCCACTTTCAATTATTCTCTTTGCGACAGGTGATGGTTTTCCAATATAAGGGACCTCTCGAAACTTCTTCACACTGAAGTTTCCCAAGTTGGTATCTCCAATGTTGCTCCATTTTGACACGATCTTGGTCTCCAATTCTTCATTCCTTTGATCTTCCTTCATGAGAGCTGGACGACTAGTGGATGCTCCTGCCTTTGGGGTCGCCATCATGATACCTACACAACATTTCATAATGAGTAATATATTTTGCAATTTAAACATATAGAGTAAAAAGGAAGATTGAAGCTTTTAATTTAGGAAACTTCATGATAAATCTTTGAATTATCATTTCCTAAATTTAACTACGCAATTTGAAATTCAAAATTCAAAGTTTCAACATTGGACTAGGAAGATCTCGCCATACCTCCACTTGAGGATTAATTCTAAGAAATGATGCAAAATTAGGAAAATTTGCTAGGCAAAATGAAGATTGAAGACTCCCTTTAGCAAAATGCGCCTCCCTCTAGTCTTCGCAAGTATTAATTCTATCACCTTTATCCTCCGAAAAAAATTCGTTCCTCTTAAATCATGTTTCGCACTCCTTGTTCTTCCAAATCGCACTTGAAACAATAAGTGAATGATTTGAATAATGAAAACACACCCCAAATATATAGAGCGCTCACCCTTTCATTTCCCATAGGCCGACTTGGTGAAAATAGGCCAAAATAAACAAAATTTAATAAAAGACTAAGGCCGACTTAGCAAAAATATTAAAAAAGATACCTTAAGCGCTCCATTTTTAAATTCAATTTAATAAAAAATTAATTTTAAATGCCTTTATGATTGAAAATTTTGATTTTTTAAGGCCCAAAATTAATTATTAAATGCTATGCGCTTTTATTAAATGCCAATTTAATTAAAATATTTCAAGGTTTTAGCGAAATTGGCATTTAATGTGATTTGGAGGACATTGGCGCCTAGGCATGGTAAAAAAATATCAATTTGTTAATAACCTCGCTCTGGTCCCTAGGAGAGGGACAGGAGCACCTTTTCATTTTTGGCCTTGTATTCCTTGCTTTCACGTTCAAAATCTCTTCCTGGACGTCCAAAATGGGATTTTCATTTGGAACTTTGAGTTTTGATTTATTCGTTCGTCAGGAGGAGCGTACCTTAA
Organism: Cryptomeria japonica; assembly: GCF_030272615.1. Classification (NCBI taxonomy): domain Eukaryota; kingdom Viridiplantae; phylum Streptophyta; class Pinopsida; order Cupressales; family Cupressaceae; genus Cryptomeria; species Cryptomeria japonica. The sequence continues at coordinate 506,841,530 of NC_081405.1, read as the reverse complement.
GACATTTTCGCCCTGGTCCCTTGGTGAGGGATAGGAGCGATCTCACCCTTTGTCCTTGGTCTTTGTCTTCCAAATCGCACTTGAAGTTTGGAGGTGAACAATGATCTTCATTCGTCCCTTCAGTGCATGTTCCACTCGCTTTCTCAAGGCAAAATAGACTATCCAAAGATTTTCGCCCTGGTCCTCCAGTGAAGGATAGGAGCGATTTTTACATTTGAGCTTAAGATCGTTGATTCTTGGGGGCAATTCCTTGTTCATCATCTTTCGAAAGATATTTCTCACTTTGCACAACCTTGTCTTGGCGTGATTCTGGAGGGGATTTGTTGATTTTATGAAAATCGCCTTGGTCCTTTAGTGAAGGACAGGAGCGCCTTTTAGTTTATTGTGCAAATTCTTGACCACATCAACCTCCAATTACCCTCAAGGCATAAAACACGATTCTCCATTCTATCTTGAGTCCTGGAAACAAGAAATAGTATTTCAAACGTTAAGCGTTTAGGCATACTTGAATATTTCGCTCTGGTCCCTTGGAGAGGGACAGGAGCGCCTTGGCAATTATGAGCTCACTTATGTTTTGCTAACTTTCAAAATTATCTTCAATGGACCGATTATGCCTTCCTTCATTCATCTCAAACATGAAACTCGCTTTACCTTTGCCAAAAATTTGTCTTGTGAGAAAATCGCTCTGGTCCCTTGGAGAGGGACAGGAGCGCCTATTGCCATTTGGGTTGATTCTCTTCTTTGTGGCCTACTCAAGTTATATTCAACGGGCAAAACATACTTCCCTTGACCTCTTCAAATCGCAAAATCACTTAAATCTTGCAAGGATAATGCAAATTTGGAATTCAAGCTCTGGTCCTTCAGTGAGGGACAGGAGCGCCTTTTGTCCTCAAGGCCAAATCCTTTCACTTTTCATCTCAAATTTCCTTTGCTGGGGAAGATATCATCTTTTTACAATCCATGAACGAGAGCCTAAATCCAGAAAAGGTCCAAGAAGGTGTGTACAAAGAAAATCGCTCTAGTCCCTTGGTGAGGGACAGGAGCGAATTCATCTTGCTAGACAAAAAGTTCAACCTTTCATTGCTTTTAACTGAGTCTGGATGCTCCATTACGCTCATTTCATCCTTCATTGTGTCCTTAATGCTTCAATTTGATCAACCAAGGCCAAAAATGACCAAAATAAATCATTTCGCCCTGGTCCTTCAGTGGAGGACAGGAGCGAATTTACCTTAATCCTTCAAATTTCATCATTTTCAAATCTTCAAAATCCTTAAAATCTTCAATTCACGTCCAATCATCTCCCCTGGAGACCCTGCACAAAACAATTTAAACAAGTCAGTAACCAATATGCACCAAATAACATTTTCGCCTTGGTCCCTGGGAGAGGGACAGGAGCGATTTCACCTTTATAAGCCAAAATATCCATAATTTAGGTCTTCAATCACTTCACAAGGTTTAATTAGGTCATCTTCAAGGCCGAGAATCAGTCATCAAGCCTTCAAAAATTTGGTCAAAATTTACCCAGACAAAAATGCACAATTCCATCCTCAAAATGCTAGCTCTTAGGCAAAATTTGAATTTGCCTCAAAAAGATCCCTGACTTAACCTAACCTGAGACATACCTGACCTCCTGACAGGTTCATCTTATTTCAAAAATTGCAATCTTCGGGAGGATGCTTAATAATCTTCAAAATTTGACTGGACTCGGCTTGAAAATATCCAAAAGAAACCCCTAAGGCTTAACCCTAGTCTAGACAACTCACTTAATCAAAACCCTAAGAGCAGAGAGAAGAATAGGCAAAACAAAAGCAAAAAGGAGGGGGTCCCCATTTTAATGGGGCGATGTGTGAAATGGTCACAACAGGTAGGCATCTATCCAATCGGGATAGGAGGTGCTCTGGCCAGAGACTTAGACTCATCGGGACCATTCGGGTCCTAAGCCACTCGCTAAGTACTACTCTTTTAACAGAAGTGCACCGAGGTTGTTGTCCTTAGGAGTAATTGAATAACATAATACAAGCTTGAATTCTACCTCGGAATTTGGCTTAAAGCCTCGGGAAGTCAAGCGAATCCATACGGGATTCCTTCCGAGTATGCATTGAATTACTTTTTCCAATTTTAATTATCTTATCTTTCAAATAGGATTCTTACTCAATCTTTCTTTTACCAAGCCTAGACCCCACCCACGAACGCCTGAGTACGAGAGACAACTCTGTCCCAAGACTGCCTACATACCCGCTTCGGCACGGGATCCAGGCGTAAAGTATGTAGTTCTATTTTCTACTCTATGGTTTGATGTAAACTGATTAGTGGGTACGCAACCCTTTCTAGGGTCAATGTCCTAGACAATTTCTCTGCGGTTGCTACCCACGGTGGTAGCACTTAAACAAAGGCTCAAGATGGCCTATTGTTTGTGGCCTAACAACTACATCCTAACACCTATCATGAGCGTCACCCTTGACCAAATTGTCAATCACCAATATCTCTTCAAGATTAAAAATCAATTTCATAAAAGCATTTTACTTAACCAACCCTAAAGGGGGTTTACTATGGTTTATCTCAACGGATGTAAAATCATTTTAAAATTATCTTATTGAGATTATCGATCCAAGAGGGATTACCCGCCCCTTGGATTTTAACTTCCAAGTGTCCCTTATTACTCCCTGACGATTTATAGGGACGATGCCACAGACGTCGTTGATGTAGCTTTATTAGGTGTTAAGTGCAGTAGTTCAACACGACAGCATTACCCGTAAGCGTGACCCAGAGGCACTGTATATACCGAACGCTACTTGGTTTTGGTTTTCCAACTTCCTTTATTTAATTTTTTCTAACTTATGATAAACATCATGTTTGGAAAATAATTATGAATTGAACGCATATATTTAGACATTGCAAAGCTCAATTAATTGAAATACCTACTTGATGAATGACATGGAATAAAAACCATAACTAGAATTATTTATTATTCGAAACTTGAATATAACTTGCATAATAATGATAGCTAGGTAACTTGCATACTAACAATTAAACGTATAATTTGCATGAAGAAGGGAACACCAATAATTGAAATCAATGTAAAGACATTTGCATGAAGCGAAGGTAGGGTACGTTGCATGCGAGAATATCACTTATAAAACCACTAATCCCAACATAGAATTTTAGCTTCAAGTCGTTTAATATGGATTAATCGTTAAGTGGATCTAAGTATCATTTAATTTAAATTTGTTAAAACTTGTTATAAATCTAATAATTACCTGAGTTTAAAAAAATTTATTAACTAAGATTTATATATATACAAAAAAGAAAGAATTAAAATAAACTGAAATTTTAAACATATATGAAAAAAAAAAAAAAAAAATTCTTTTTAAAAGTTAACATTGCCTTCGAACTATGTTTGATTGGCATTAATAGGGGTTAATGGGAGTGGGACCCCACGGGTCCCCTCCACTACCCTGCGGCCACTGCCGCAACAGTGACCGCAGGCTAGTGGGGGGTACCGTTACCGTACCACTCCCTGCGGAGTATTAACTCCGTCCTCCACCTGTGAGCCGGTATGCACAGGCACTATATCGTGCAATATAAACATTAATCACTTCGCATAAATTTTATTAATACATGATATATATATGTATATATATATATTTTTTTTATAGTTCATTCCAGGATATTAAATTGAATAAAAAGAGAATACATAAACAAGTATGAATACATAAGAAGATATTAATGTAAGAGAGAATATCATATTAATCCCAGGGACGAAATATAGCAGAGAAAAAAAAAATAACCAGAGAAGTAATTTGCTCCAGTGATGCACAGATTATCCAGAAGTAGGTAGGTGTTTAAACTGAGAAATACAAGTTAACACAGAGGGATTATATTTTATTTCTCAACCAATGTCCAGAGAGGGGGATAGAGAGTTATTTACAGGAAGATTATTTATTTTCAGATTTCACAGGGAGAGAGTTTGTTCGACTGATATTCACAGAGATTCAGCTAATATTCACAGAGAAATTTTATTCAACTCATTTAACTAATATTCACAGAGAAATTTATTTAACTAAAAATCACAGAGAGATTTAAAATAATCACAGAGAGATTTTAAAAATAATCACAGAGAGATTAAAGAATGAGATTCAGATTTCCATTTGAAGGACCAGAGAAATGAATCAGAGGGAGGAATAAAGATCCAAATCACACAGGAAGAATTTTGATTTCAGAAAAAGAAATTTTAAACAAATAAAGGAATATGATTTTCTTTTGCTAAAATTTTTGGAAGAACAACAAAAGCAAGATCATGTGCATATTTTCTTGAGGGAAATAAAATAATTTAAATACTATATTTTACATGCACTATATGAAAGCATCATCATTATTATTTATCCTCAATAAAAGATTTAAAATAAAGAATTTCTTTATATAAAGGAAGATCTATAACTATTGATAATACGAATTCCTCATAAGTAAATGTAAAGATAAACAACAAGGAGAGAACCTGGTTTATCGAGCTTGATGTTGAATCCACTAGCTACCCTTATGATCCTTCCTTGCAACTTGAGAGAAATCCTTCAAACAACAACTTCAAAATTCTTGCAACAAAAATGAGACTACCAAAAAGACCTATTTCTAAAACTTGGGAAATTTCCTTCAAAACATACTCAACCCCCTTCTTTGAAACTTGCATATAATTTTATAAGAAAATTCCCTCTATTCCACTATCTAGAAAATTTAATTAAAAAAGAGATTCTTTCCCAATTTTGGACTTCATGCAAATTGATTAGACTTAGTGGAGGAGTTACATGCAAGGTGGTGGAGAATCCTCTAGAAGCTTCTTATTCTTCCTAAAACATGTGCCATAATTGGAAGTGAAAAAATAGATAAATAAAAATAATGTGTATTTTCCATGTGTGTGTGTGTGTGTGTATTATTATTTTATCTTTTTATAAAATTCATTCAATCATTTAAATAGCTTATCCAAAAATATAATAGAATTGTATTTTAAAAAGGAGGGTTGTGACAGAGATCTACTGCTGCCTTAAATTTCTAAATTATATGCATTTTAATCTTCACATTTGTCCTTTCTTTAGTCTATTCGTAATGATTCCATAACTGTAAGTAGAAAGTATTGATAACTTATACAGAAAGTATGTATCTTAGGTAACAGTTGTCATCATTACTGTGTAATTTTAAAAATATTTATAACCCCTGTTAACATTCCTCTGCAAAATTATGTTTATAGTGAAGCTCCATTTCAACAGAATATGTTTATCTTTTCATACCCTAGTGAGGCATGTAATGATATATTTTTAGTCTGCCTTAATGAGATGCTCAGAAATTACATTTATATTCTTTTGTAGTATGTTCATACATTGACCTATGCTGATTCTGCACTTTACATGATATCTGGATTTTCTCATTATGCAAACTGATTGAGCCGGGTTAGATTTCAGGGAGAGTGAAGGCCAGTTTTTATATGGAAATTATTGGAAGGAGGCTGAAGATTTGCGATCTGTAATTTTATATTTTAGATGGAAGGAGTTCAAAGTAAACACTATCATTGGGCACAGCAAAGGTAATGCTTTATAGCTGAAATCTGAAGTTCTTATATGTAGATTATTTGATATGGCAATTTCGATTGCAATTTTGAAGGGGTGTTGCTTTTTGTTCATCATACATAAACAAAATTCAATTGGATTCCACATTATTCAAAGATTGCATATGTTTTTACCAATTTGGTTCAAATTAGAGACTCTACAAATATAGTATAATTCAGTTGGAGCTAAACTTTGGTATTAAAGATGTCATGAGTGTCAAAGACTAGCAATATTGTCCCAGTACTTCTCCAAGTTAATGGGACAGGGGTACAAGAGGATGCAGCTTTGGTGACAATATTTTTTTCCAGACTTTGGAGACAATGGCAGGAAAGCTTTTAAAATAACTTAGACAAAGCAAAATAAACCAAATTTTTAAAAGTAAATGCATTATGCTGAATGTGCAATGACAAAAAAGGGGATATCACATGCCGATCTCTATTCCCCTTGACATCACATGAACCCCAGGGATTTGTCCCAGTGAAACACTGCAATATCCTTTCTGAAAACTATCCCTGCTTCCACTGAACACCAATAACATCATGAACATTCAATTTCCACAAGTCTTGCTTTAACTTTATTACTAAGATGCTTGTGGCTTTGGAAATAAATAGATATATTGTCAGTGCTTTTGCTTCAATTTTTATACAGAAGAAAAAGTATTTATTAGATTAGAGCATCCTTATTGCTAGTGGTATGAACTCAAGAATCTCCTTCCTAAATGATCTACTTCTGGAAACTTACTTTGGATAGCTCATTATTCTTACAGTTCAAGTTTTCTGAATTCTTTGCAATAATGAGGCATGTGTTCCTCTAACATTGTATGTTGCTTGCTATGTAGGAGTTTATCTTGATGAATGCATACTTCTTTAGGTAACCGATTATATTGTTTGCTGGAGTTTGGTTTCCTAGGCATGCAGGATAAAACTTGATTGAATTTAGAAATTGGACCCAATTTCTAATGTCTTCACCAAAACAATAAAATGGCATGCATCCAACTATATCCCAAATTCCTTTTTTCTTTTAAAAGATAAAAAGCTTTATCTTGATTTGGATTTTACAAAAGAATATGATTTATCATATGCTGAGATCTATGCATCATTGAAATTTTTTCTGTAGCCTGTCTAAAAACTATCCAGCATCCTTTGAGCGTGGTATTCTTCAACTGAAGGGCACTGCAAAGAAATAAAGCACCCTTAAAATCTATGTTTGCAGATTTTTGCTTGAAACTATAGCTTTTTTAATTACAGTACCATATATGAAATTATGACCCATAAAAAAAATAGTTGCCATTTCATTGGAGGCAATTGCTTGTGTTTCTAGTTCAGATGCAACTAGTATTGCTGTGATGTAATCTAGTGAACTCTTTCTGTTCTATCTAGCTACTGGAATTGCCCAAGGACAATGAAACAAATGGCAATTTCTGACCTCTTCACAATCACCCCACTACTTACAAGGCTGAAAATTTTAAGATATTTATGGCTACAAGGTAAGATATCTTTGTCAAGAGAACAATCCTGCATACAGTGCTTTGCACTCCAGTGGCATTTCACTTATTTTTTGTTTTAAATGCTATTATGAAATTGGAAGTTGTAAATTTATGTAAGCACTGTCTTTTCTCCTCAAGGTTCTGTAAGTCATTTTCCTTCGCAGATAGGTACTAGTTGAAAAAATTCATTTATAAAAATATGCATAGATATTAGAAATAAAATCAGAAATATACCTAAGGATATATAGCTTAAGAATATGTTATCCTTGAACCCCAATTTTTGCACTTTATTATCTTTATCAATTCACAATTCTATGGATGAGAATTACTTTTGTGGCACAAAGTAGACCTTCACATTTGAGGAAATAATGATCTATGCGACTTTAAACTGTTGGGGAAAACCTAAAAAGTGAATGCATGAAATGAAACATGAAGTAGATTGTGAAAGAACTTTTGACATCATTTACGTTATCATTCAAAATTTGACTTCATTATATGACATCATCACCGTGTTTAGCAAATTTTCTTACATTTTGGAGCATTACATCCTTTTCTCTTTCTCCTGGTCAACCTATAATTTTTAACTGCATTAGGTTCATCCCCAATGCTAATTGGTCTGACTTCACCAAAAGCAAATTTGAAGATCGAAAGAGGACTACAGGACCACAGGTAGCATACCAGACAGCTGATGCCATCAGATTCTGTACTGATGTTTGGTGTCCTCGTGTTGACACATGACCTTTGGTTGACTGATCATTGCATAAGCTCATTAAAGGCAATGTCAATGAAGATGGCTTTGTGTTGACCAAGAAGACTATTTTGTTAACCAAGAAAACTGCTGCTTTGACTATATGTCTTGTTTGACCAAAAATTGTAGGTATGTCGAGTGTCTGACTTAGCTTGACCTGCTGTACTTTGTATGACTTCATAAAATGCTAAATTATAACTGTTGTAAATGGGTAAGTGAGTTCATATAAATGCTAGAAATCGGTTATAAACTTATAAATGTTGTATGGCTGTTATATAAATGACTTCTGTTGTAATTCCTTGCTGTGAGAACGGCTATAGATTGGTATATTCCCTATCCTGTGATGTGGTTCCGTTCTGCTGTCATCGTTTTCTGAGATAGTACCTCACTCTTGTTTATTGCATTATCAGAATATCTATATGACCTAATTATTAGTTGCTATGTAATACACCAAAATTTCAGTATGCAGTTATGAAAAAATAGAAAAATAAATCCTTGTTGAACATGAATAAATGATGGCCATTTGTCCTTCTGTCTTCATGTCTTTCTTTGTCTTTCTTTGTCTTTCTTTGTCTTTCTTTAAAATTACTCCAGTATTGTCAAAATTTTGGATTTTATTTCTTCTGGACATTCTTTTAGTTTCACCATTAGTTTATAAAATTATGAAAAATTCTTGGGTATGTGCTAAACCACTAAAATGCATTTTAATTTTAGGTGGCAATGCAGTGTTGCTTTATGCTTCCAAGTACAAAGATATTGAAACTGTAATCAATATTAGTGCACGATATGCATTAGATAGAGGTATAAAGGGTCGCCTGGGTAAAGATTATGAAGATAGGCTTAAGCAATATGAATTTATCGATGTCAAGGATAGATCTGGTATGGATTTTCTAAACTATTTCCTTGCAACCAAAACTGTATTTGAAAATGAACACAGCTTTTAATTAGATATATATGATGATCTGGTATTAATGTTACACTATTTCAATCTTGTTCTGATTCTGTTCATATTTTCTCCCATTATGCACCATGTTATTTGGCTTTTGAATATTTCTACATCATTGGTACTTCTCTTAAATTTGTGGATGGTTTTCATTCTATGTTAATCCTCAGCAATAAGTATCGAATATAATGCACATGGTTAGTCTAAATCTATATGGTGTGTGAGTATGATGATATAGGTGATATAGCATGTGTGTAGCTATGGAGAGAAATAAATCTTGCAAGAGTTATTAAAGTCCATACAGTTTTTAATATGGTAGGGTAGTGCCTGCCATAGTTGAAAAAGTTGGACTTGGCAAGGCCCAAAAATGTGACTCGGCAAAAAACTCGACAACTTAAAAATTGTTTAAATTTCACTAGAAACGCTTTATTTTTTTGCAAAATTCAATGAGATGCATCGAATGAGTCAATAAATGAGCATGTAAAAGAAACAAGCTGAGTCTAGTTATATTTGATTGATTTAAATGAAATTGAGTACAAAATGGCATCCTCATGTGGAATGCTGATGTTTGATAGTCTCAAACAAAATGAAAGTAGCAAATTGTTTTTGCAAAACTAAAAGTAAATACTATTTCAAAATATTTTACATCTTCCTCTTCTCAGCTCTAGTAAAAACTAGGGGAGAGGTAGAACTAGGGGCTCTAGTCCTAGGAGTCTGGTGTAGCTTCTCTGCCTTCTTCAGCATGATAGGCTATGGCTCGAACTCCATCCTAGACGTAGATGCTACTTGCACTGGCAATGACTCCTCAATGTGTATTGTACCATATTTTTAAATAGGATTTAATAAAAAATATTAATAATAAATTAAAACATAAAATAATAAAAAATATAACATAACATAATTAAAATGTAATTAAGTTAATGAAAGGTCAAAAGACATGGAATGAAGAGTTATGACTCTCTCAAACATAATATATAAAAGGGAGAAGAGATAATTTGAAAAGAAAAAAGGAGGGAAAAAAATGAATGGAAGCATATGGACCAAGGAAGGATTAATGGAAGAAGAATGGGAAGTAGAGAGGTTGTCTCTCTTTCAAAGGGCAAAATTATGAAGAGTTGTGTTGATGCGGGAAATCGTACTATTACTCTTTCAAGTCAACACATAATAGAATGTTAAGTATCCTATCCTCTCTTGAATAAGGAAATCCCTAATGCTGTTCTAAATGATCAATGGGGACAACCTCAAGGTTCCAATTGTCAGGTCTTGACGACTTAGGATAACTCAACGGTGATATGTTTTGTTGGTAAACATGAGGGGACTTACGGATGCAACAAGATGATCTGCATCTGACGATGCCTTGGATTTCAAGCTGGGAAAATAAATGCAAAAAGAGATAGGGTTTAGGGATCCTATGGACAATGACGGTAATAGTTGATGCTTCAGGTAGACAGATTTCAAACAAACTAACCCCTGCTTGACCAAAGACATACAACTCCACGGGGATATTGCAAGCTCCAAAGGAACGAAGGATTTTCAGATTGGAGGTACTCATTTAGGTACCAAATTATGGCACAACCTGAGACCAACACCTACAATTGAACTAAGCACATTAAAAGGGTTCGGACTAACCATACATAGAGACCTACAATCAGCAAGCTCCTAATGGTATGAACCTGAAATCAAATCAGATACCCTCACATATCACCATTAAAATCATTGAACATTAACTAGCTAATCTGATGAAAAGAAACCATGCATACAGAAGAGAAAAAAGTGACAAACACCATACTTCAATGTTTATTGATTTGTTTCAATTGTCATTATAACAATCTCTATTCAGCAACTCTATTCTACTTCTAATCTACTAACTTCTATCTAAAGGATCTATCTAATACCTAACTATCTAACCCCTTAAAAGAAAGAGGCTCTGGCCTTTTATAGATTTTACAATTTGAATCAGTGGCCAGGATTTAAACCATCCAGTGGTTGTGATCTACCTTCTAGAAGCCTGGCAGCTTTAGGCCATGCCTAGTAACTTTCATAACTCCCAACTACCACATTCAACCACTTTCTCAGCTACCTACAACTGTTTTACATCAATTTTGGCCAATCATGTAGTTGAGAAATAACAGACCTATGTCCCCTTGTTTTAAATTGCATTAATAGGGCCCATAGGTAGTCACATTACAATAAGGCATTTCAGTTTTATAAGCAAACTGATTTTTTGTTGTGCATCTTTGGTTCAACTTACTCCTAGGTGGCATTCTGAGCTCTATTGATGCCTCTTGTAGACTTGGAACAACATCACTTTGGTCTTGATTCTGTGGCACCTCCTTCATTGGTTTTGTTTTTTCCATTAGGCCCTACAGTTGTGTCTTTCATTCTGCTATGTGGTTGTCGTTTTGATCTTGCGTGCTTCTTCTGGTGGCATTGATCTACAAAAGAAAACGAGTTCGACTTGAATCAATTACCTTGAATATATAAATAATTGTGGCAAATATTAATTGCTTTCAAGGTAACGTTCATTGCAAACATCAGACCATTGGCGTCACTATCTTCCTAGCAAACTTCAAACCATCGGCATCACTATCTTCCTAGCAAACTTCAAACCACTGAAACCATAAACTCTGAGATTAAAATAAGACTTTACAAATTTCATAAAAACATCCAAACATTGAATTCCAATGGGAAATCTGAATAACTCCACTTGTACCAACTAGGATAGATACTTCACTACCAAAACTGACCTTCTCCAAGAGGGGTTTTGTCCTCCAAAAGGCTAAGATGAACCAAGTTTAATCCCACAAGAACCTCAACCAGAGAAAAAAACAATAATCTACATAATACAAATGAGCTCTCCAAACCTCCTTATATACTTTTTCTACCAAACTTTTCAAAAGACTCCTTTTTAAAAAAATCACTTTTAATAAAATTATACTTTTTTGCTCCAAAAGACCCTATTATGAAAATAATAATGATATTTGATATGTAAGGTCCCAATTATATGTATCCATAATTTAAAACTTTTTATCCTCTTTCTAGCAAGCTATTACACTAAGGTACTTATTGAATTATTTTAATAAAATTAAGCATAGTTGTAGGGAGACGCATCTACAACCCTCTAGGACACGTCACAGGGACTAGGACGCATCTCCCATACGCGAGACGTCTCAGAATCTTGGAAATTAACATCTGTTATTCTATTTTGTGATATTAATATTTTTCAGTTTTACTGTTAGAAAATTAATAAATTACATTTAAAAAAGGTAGCATCTCCAAGTACCCCTGTCTCCCATTTTTAAAAAATAGACATACTGGTACTGATACCAGTCTCTCGTATTAGTCTTGTTGATGTGTTTATCATGCACATGCGAACACAAAATAAAATACCCAAAAGTATCTTATCCTCTCTTGATCAAAGTCTCTCAAATGTTGAAGATTCGCTTAAGGATCACTTGAGATAACTCCAAGGTTCTTGTATGTCGGGTCACGACGTGTGGATAACCACAGTGGTTGATGTGATTGCTGGTAGTCCAAAGGGACTTACGTTGAATTGTTGAATGCTTGAATTATCGTAACTTAGATTCTAAATACTTGCTTGGAGAATTTAAAAAAAGGGCAAAAGAAATAGGGTTTAGGAAGACTACACTACTAAAAATGCAAGAGACAATGGACAACCTTTGGTGAAATTCCACTAAGCCTTGCTTTGACATGCAAAGCAACAACTCCTCAAAGCTTAGTGCGATCTTCTAAGGAAGGTAAAAATTATGTTCAAATCACTATCATCAACAAGGATACCATCAAGGTGATGCATATCAAGGTATGAATAGCAATTGAAGTTAAGCTTATTTGAGGATTTGTTGTCCTCAATTTTTGATTTCAAAAATTGGACTATTATATAGAAATTTTTGTTAAAAAATGAAAAAAATTACTCTATGGCACGCTTCCCGAGGCATAAATTCGCCCCATCCTTGGACTGGATCGATTGTTGATCCATCCCCAAGCTACTTTTCGAATTCCGTCGCGTTTCGAGTCCGTTTGCTATGTTTTTGCTTCAATGTAGGGGAATTTTTCGATAATTACTAGTAACTGGTAATTTGTTTTTCAAAACCCCCTTGAAGCTTTTTAGGCTTGTAGGGGAATTTTTCTCCAACTGCAAGTTTTTATAAAACTTGTAATGAGGGTTTTAAAACCCCCATTACCAGTAGTTTGACTTTAAGTTAAAATAAAACTTGTAAATGGGATTTTAGAACCCCTTTACATGTCTTTATAACTTAAAGTTATTTTTATTATGTTAAAATAAAACTTGTAAATGGGATTTTAAAACCCCTTTACATGTTTTAAGTGAAATCACATGTAAAGGGAATTCTATTTCCCTATTACAAGTAATTTAACTTGTAATTTCTTTTCTAAAACCCGAAATTGGCCTTAGAGGCAAAAATATGAACATTTTGAAAAACTTGTTGTTTTGTTTCCAAAACCTGAAATTCTTCCATGCCATTGCAAGCTGATTTGGGTTCGAATTTTTTGGAGGAAATGTAGGGATTCCTTCCAAGTGTGGATTTGCTGCAACTTTGAAGGATTTAGACCCATTTTCCACACATTCATTACCCTTTTTTCGCCATTTGTCTTCTTCAAAGCGTTTTTTCTGAATCATGCATTCATGCGTTTTGCCATGGTTTGGGGGTTCGAATCTATCTATTCCTAAGGCATTTTTGGCTCAACCATAAATGTGTTGGATTCTAAGCATTTATCAAACCATTTTATGCGCATTTTTGGTTTCGGATTTGCAAAAAAGGCCCTAAAAACCAGTCACGTGTTTTGCTGTTTTGGACATTCTTCGCCTAAGAGGTATGCTTTCAATCCTAAATCGTTTTTTCTTAGTATTGTATTTAATGATGAAATAAATCAGTTTCGAACCATCTCCTTGGCATTTTTACATGGCATTTTTATAGCAAATCGGTTTTGCTTTTGTCACAATGCGTGGCTAAGTTTTTCCCTTTGTGTAAATTCTATTTAAAGGGCATCATCTTCCATGTTGAGTTGATTCTCCAAGTTTGGATTTCTTCTCAACCTTGCAAGCATTCCCAGTTGTTTCCAGATGACAAATGTATCATCATCTCCCACTCCAAAAAAGATAAAATATAGGTATGATAAATACCAAAATGAAGTCCCTCAGTCACAGGTTTCCTCCTCTCTTGGTCATATCAAGGATACTAAGATAGGGCATGTTGACATGTCCGAATTCATACAAAGGATTGAAGATCCGAAGGAGGGGGATATGCAACGGTTGCTGGACAGCCATATCCATCATGCCGCATCCTTTCCAGTTGCTGCCCTAGAACCGGAATTTGTTCTAGCATGTGCCCATCATTTTGATAAAGAGACACGAGTTATTAAAAATGATGATGGAGAAGTGATCATTCGTCTGGATGCAGAAGCTATAGAGAGGGTTTTCAAAATACCTTCTGAAACCATCTATATAGAGATCTCCAAGCAAAGTGCAGCTGAATACTTTGCCAAAAGGGAGAAAGACTGTAAGCGTCATATCAACAAATGGATTCATGAACCTCGCACTGCGCTTACCAGATGGGCAAAGTTATATCGATCTGATTTCAAGAATGAGATCGGTGATACTATTACTCTTCTGAGCCGTATGATGGGATTGGAGCATTCCAATGTTTTTGAACCTTGGAAGTACCAATTTATTATGTTAATAAGGCAGTCTCAGCACATCTGTTGGAGTGAGATCATCAGTGATGCTTTGTGTGAACAACTTGCAGTCATCTCTACTACTTTCACCTTCTACATGAATTCATATCTCGTGTATATTGCTGCGTCACTTAGACATTTCCCAGGTCTTTCCACCAAGGGTGACCGCATGCTTGTACTGGTTTGGGAATACTATGATCAGTTGCCTCTAAGATCAAGTAGGTCTCATTTCAGAAGGGTTCAGGATGCTTTCTTTGGTCATTATTTGTGTCAATTTGACAAGAACCTGAAGAACAAAAGAGTCTCAGATGAAGCATGGGAAAAGGTGAAAGAATATGGTTGTTTGTTTCTCCAGTTTCCAACTTTTACCTACATGAGAGTTGGATGCTATGGCGGGCAGCCTTACATGCTCCCACGATACCCAACAAATAAGATTATTCTCATGGAATTGGGAAGGCAGATCATGGCTGTGCATACACATCAGTCAGTTAAGCACAAGGTTGGCATGGGTATTTCTTCCAACAACCCATTGAAGATTGGTCAATATTCTCTAATGACTTCAATCAAGGCTAGGGCTATGGAGATCGAGTTGCAAGAAATTAGACTCAAAAGATTAAAACCTAGAGCTGATTTCGATTACCGAGGCATGAAGGAGAAGATCAAGAAGACCTTCATCCATGTACATCGGATAGAAGATATCTGGATTGATCTCTGTACCGAAAAGGAGATTCGCAAGATGGATTACTGCCGACTCACTGCAGAACAGATTGTGGATCTAAACCTCGTGAACGTGCCACAAGGGATGATTGATGATGGCAACATTCTTGATCCTGAGTTTGTCAATCAGAATGTTGATGAGGCTCTACTTCCTTCTATCCATTGGTCCCATAAGGAAGGCACTTCTATCTTGGATAGATTTTAGTCAGGTCTTGCCAATACCAATATCTGGCTTAAGAACAATGGTGTCAAGCTCATTAAGATTAAGGTTGGGAAAGAAGATGATTCTACAGGTCCTCTTGGGCGGAAGTCTGAAATTCAACTAGACAATAAAGAAGGTGCATCCTCTTCTAGTACGAGGATTAAATTGCGAGTCAGCCATGCAATGGTGCTTCCTCCTCAGGAAATAACAGTTCAAAGCAAGGAGAAGCCACAGTTGGAAATTCATGTGATTGATCCTGAAGCTTCAGAGGAAGAAACTCAATCTGATAATGCTCCTCAGTCGTTTTCTACAGAGTCCCCACATAATTCTCTTTCTTCACTTCCTATTGAGGTACCCATGTTTCCTCCTGTGATAGATGTGAGCTCTCAATCTGCCCCTTCAATTTCAGAATCTCCGCAGAACGTCCTTCCACATTCAGCAGCAGAACCATCTGAAGGTCATTCTCAGGAAAATTTGTTGAATATCTTTTCAAATGATCCTTCATATGTACTTGTGTCTGATATTGATACTTCTATGACCTGTTTTGATGAGTTCATGACATCTTCATCACATCTTGTCGTCACTTAGCAGACTATGGTGGCTATCCAGATGGACACTTCTCCCAAGGTCACCACAGTTATTCAAACAGAAACCGCTTCTCCCTCTATCCCAGAATCAGAGTTAATGGCTATACCTCCAGGGCTCAGTTCCTTCACTGCAAAGAGGAAGAAGCAGGTGATCTCACCTGATGCCTTTGACTACCAACAGTTGAAACAATCAAAACCTAAAGCTGTTAAGAGGGCAAAGACAGTTTCGAGGGTGACCGTTGATGAAAATCGGATGAGAGGCAAAAATTGCTGAACCAATATCAGATAAACCAGTTGAAGAAATGCAAGCAGCTGATTATCGGATCATCAAAGTGCAACTGGGTAAGCAGACTCATGAGGTTGTCAAACATGATGCCCAACAAACAGTGGCTACATTGGTACAACGGTATGATGAAGTGTTGACCAAGAAAGATCAATTGGAAGTAGAGAATCAAAGACTCGTGGCAGCCATCCAAAGTATTACTCAACCTTCAAGTGGAGAAGGCCAAGTACCTATTTCTTCCAGGGTCAGTGAACCAATCCAAGGTATCGAGAGATCATTGAAGATAAGTTGAATCAAATCTTGGGTGCTTTCAAACTAAATTTGGAGAAGGTTGAGGGAAATTTAGTTTCTTGGCAAAAGATGCCTCAACATCAGTTGGGCGTTCTTCAGGTGCATGACGTAATTCCTTCCAGAGTCATGTACATTGAATATGAGGAACTTCTGGAGAACAAATCTCTTGTTCTCAAATCACTCATTGAAGAAATTGATGAGACCTTAAAGTTGCGTGAAGCAGTCTTTCAAGATGTTACCTCCCGTTGTAAAAAGGCATCCTGCGACATTTTAAATCAGAATGATGAGATGCTGTCCAAGGAAGAAGTTCTTGCAGATCTGCAACTCAAGATTCATGATGAATGGAGAAGTGAGCAATTCTCAGTTGCTTCCATTCAAATATTGATTAAGTATCAAACTAAGTTGCAAGAAATCCAGTCAGCATTGGAAAAGGGCAATTCCACACTATGCCAATGCCATGATGTCATCGTAAAGACTAGGGTGGTGGCTATGAACACTCATGAACCAGATCCTGATGAATTGCAGAAAGTTATTCAGAAGTTCGAATTGTTCATATCTTCAAGAGGTGCAACTTAAGTGTTTTTAACACTTCTTGTAAAATTTTAAAATTGTAATTTCAGAATTTTTAGTTTCCCTTTCGGCAAGTTTACTAGTAAAAACATTTTTGTAATTGCTTGTAAGGCAATTACAAGTTGTGTCCGATTAGGACTGTAGTTGGAATAAGTCTTAGTTAGTTAATGAAGTCATAATTAGTTGTTGAATAGGTCTTGGTGGTTGAGGGAATTTCTCAAGTTAGTTAGGATCCTCCCACCTTTTTCTCAAGGCTCCTCTCCTATAAATAGAAGAGAGGGTCCTTTGTAATTTTTATCTTTTGGGAAAGCAAGCAAAAACTCTGCCAAATTTACAGCAAGAAGTCTTTGAGCTTATGTATGTGAATTGAAGGTTTTGAAGAATAATAAAGAAGGATTACTCAAGTTTTGAGTCTTTGAGCTACAAGTTTGAGTTTGATTCTTTTTATTTATTCTATGCAAAGTGTTTCTAAAGGAGCTTAGTCCAATCTGATTAGAAGTCTTTGAGCTACAAGTAGAGAAGATTAATTAAAATAGGAAATCTCTAGAAGGAGCAGCAAGTCTTTGAGCTTGCGTCTATTCTTGAGGAAAAATTATTGTTTGATAAGAAATAGCAGCAAGTCTTTGAGCTTGCATCATTTCTTGTCTTTGTGTTAAAAGAATAAATTATTCCAGTCTTTGAGCTGTTGTCTTTTATTCATTGTAAAATTTAGTATAGCAAAGGGTAGATAGGACTTCCAATAGTCAAGTCTTTGAGCTTGATATTGTTGTCCCGTCCCGAAGGAAGTGACGGAAGTCTTTGTGCTTTCATGAAACTTCATTTCCTTTCTCTCATTTTACTTAAAAGTGGTTACTGCTATTCATATTCAATCGCTATCCTTTTCTGTGAAGAGAAAAGGATATTGTCTTTCTTGAAGAAAGAAGGAAGACTGCTGTCCCATCCTGTTTTTATTTCAGTTTTAGTTAGATAGGGGGAGCCTTCCCTTAATTAGGAGAGTTTTTACTCGTTTGCTGTGGTTGAAACCACAATTTTGTATATTTCTCCAAGTGTACAAAATTTTCAACCAACAGGATTCCAGTTGACCACACAAGGCAAAATTACAATCAGCAAATCGCTAGTGGTACGGATAAATGAATTTCACCATTAATCATTCACAACTCCTATCATTCATCTAATCAACATGAAAGCAAATGAATTGAGAAGTAGAGACCATGAAACTTGTTGAAATGACACATTAATTCACCATAGCTTCAATGAAATCAAATGCTCTTTACAACAAAGTTTTGGCAACAATCTTTGCCTTCTCCTAATCTAACTTCTACTCTAATTACTATCTGCTATTGAACTATTCTTGAACTACTAACTATTAACCTTTACAAATGAAGAGCTTGAGCTTTATATAGAGAGCTCATTTTACAATGAATGGCCTAGATTGATTTGAGATCAATGGCTGAGATTTTACAATGAAACCCTAATTAGGGTTTGTTACAACAAACTTTATTCTAGCCAATGAAATAATTACATTTAGGTTCAATACTGAATGTGAACCAATAGAAAATTGGGGTAGGTATCTCGAAGTTTGTCTCCATACGATGAGCTTGGTTCATTGAATCAAGACATGCTGATGCAATACCTTCTTGATTGGTGGAGTGATGATTGGCATGCCACCTCAATTTGCACTTGTTTGATAGATCATCATGAAGGAACGTCAAGCAATATCTTTTGATACTCAACATTATCCAGTTTGTTCAATGTGACGATGATGAGAAGCATCGTTATGATCTAATAAACTTTGATTAACTCTTCTGAAACCATCTGTTTCCTTGATCATGTTTGATGTAGGCTGTGTGATGACCTTGATTGATCTTCCCTTGTTCATGATACACTTATGAATAATGCTCCTGGTGTATTTAGCTCCTCAATGTACTGATTTTGATTCTTGGATTCTCGAAGGGAATTCAAGATTGTAAAACATTCTTTCATCATGTAAGTTATTTCTCCTTCATGCTCCAATGTCTTGATTTCCTTGTGTTGCAATGATATCTTGAAGGTCTTCGAGCTTGTCTTGATGTTGACTTATCCTCGATTCCTCATTTAATCACCTTCTATCAAAATCGCTGTTGTAGAGAGATTTGCCTTCAAAATCGTGATTTCAGAGATGAAGATCTGAATGTTGGTCTTCAAATTTATTTCTCCCTCCTTGCAAATGAGTGTTTGATGAATGAAATGATCAAACCTGCAATCATAATCGCTGATGTAGAGAGAATTCGCCCTTCTTAATACTATTAGGAGATGATACAAATCAGAAAATTTGCCTTGCTAATGTAGACAAATTCATTGTTCAAGATTGCAAATCTGAATGTTGCCTTATGAAGTTCGCTGTCTCCTTGAATTGCAAAGCAAAATGCTGTAGAATGATGTCTTAGAATGAGAATTAACACCCCTTTATATAGGCGTTGAAAGCATAGGGATGTGTCTTTTCATCTCATATTCTCCTTTAGGCCGACTTGCTTATTGAAAAAAATCCTATTATAAAATGCTTTTTAGGCTGGGTGCTCTATACTTTAAAGGCCGACTTCATACTTTGCTCTTGTTTTTTGATCTTTGATCTTTATAACTTTGGCAGTTTTTTAAGGGGTCTTTGCAATATTTGCTATCAAAGCGGCTTTTAAAGTACCCTTTGCATATTGTTGGTTGAAAATTTGTACACCTGGAGGATGTGCAAAATTGTGGTTTCAGCCACAGTGTGAGTATGATACTCTCTTAATTTAGGGAAGGTGTTGGATTTTAGGTCTCAGATTAACAGTAAGAACAAAAATCAGAATTGTATCTTTGACAACTTATATTAACATGAAGGTTAGCTGAACAATTAAACAAACATAGTCTAAATGAAATGCATAAACAATATAACACAAAACACGAGTTACCCTGGGAAACCTCCCTCTTGGAGGAAAACCCAGCAAGGAATGATCCTCAGATCTGATTGTTACCAATTGGATAGATTACAATACTTATCCCTTTAATGCTAATGATGATGAACAAACAACAATCTATTTGTTCTAATCTGATAACTAGGTCAGCACACAAGCTTGACCAAGACTGCACCAAATCAGATATAAACAGCCTTCTTCTTTAGATCTGCTCCAGGTCTGATATGATGTTTCAGAGTTTTGATAACCTGTCTTCAATATCAATATGAAGTACACAGGTTTGCACCTTTTGATGATGAAGTCTCCACTCTTTAATGGAGGTATTTGCATCTAGAATTATGCCCATGAATGGGATTAGCCTTTAGTCTATATAGCATCAGTTCTTCACATACAATGGATCAGATTCTTCAGGCACGGATTGCTCCTAACAGTAGAGATAGTTCACATCAAGTTGGCTTAGATTCTTCTTATACTGATTGCACATAATAGCTGAGAAGGTTCATACTGTACGACTGGAGAATTTCGCACCATAGGGCAAAGGTAGAATTCGCATCAATCTTTTGGAGCAGAATTATTTGCTTGAAAAACTTATTTTATGCACTCCAAATGACACCATATATATATGGTGCTTGCTGACTTATTGGGTCGGCCCAATAAGTAATTGGTGCCAACTTCAAATTTGATTTCCCACGCTAATATATATATATATTTGAATGCTTCCACCTTATATCATATAGGGTCGGCCCTATATTGAATTTGGCACCAGTGTTAGTTTGAATGCCCACGCTACCTTTGGGTGTGGATACAAGTAAGGGCGGGCCCAACCCTATTTAGCAAACAATCAAATGTTGCCTTGGGCAATTTGATTTTTGCTTTATAATTAATTTTCGAACTAGTTACAAACAACAGAAGGCTCCCCCTATCTACAAACTAAAATAATATAATATGGGTGAGACAACAGTCTTTCTTCTTCTTTTAAGAAAAACTATACTCTTTTCTCTTCACAGAAAAGTAATAGGAATTGGAAATAAATAACAGCAAATACAAAAATGAGACCTTTTTGTAGTATTTTTGGAACATAAAGGGAAGCAAAGTTTCCATGAAAGCACAGAGACTTTTCACTTCCCCGAGAGAGGAAAACAAAAAGAAAGCTCAAAGTCTTCAACTATTTATTCTCCTATCAACCTTTTTAGATGATTTTTTGGTAACCAAGCACAGTATGTAGCAGCCCAAAGTCTAACTACTTGATGCACCTCTTATGCACAAACATAGAAAATAAAAGCAACACAAAGTCTGCAAGTTACCCCCTTTGCTTGAGCTTTCTACACTAGCTTCAAACGTGATAAATAGCTCAAAGTCTACAAGACCAAGTCTGAAAACCAAACCTAAAACTCCAAACGCAATAAGTAGCTCAAAGTCTGCAAGATTGCATTTAAATCTCTCTTGAACAATAGAACAAAGATCACAACCAACTTCAGGAAATGTCGTCACATAACAACTTGAATTGGCACAAAGTCTCAACACAACTTGCCTCTTTTATTGAAAGCAATCTAATTTACATCTAAGCTCAAAGACTTAGAGTGCACATATAAATTGGCAGAATTTTGTTGCATTGCCAAAAGATAAAAAATTACAATAGATCCCCTCAAGTATTTATAGGAGAGGAGCCTTGAGAAAAAGGTGGGAGGATCCTAATTAACTTGAGAAATTCTCTCAACCACCATGACTTATTCCAACTACAGTCCTAATTGAACTCAACTTGTAGTTGCTTTACATGTAATTACAAAAGTGCAAGTGATGAGTTAACTTGCAATTACAAAGTTGTTGTTTCTACATGTAACTTGTCAAAACAAAATTACAAATGCATAATTGAAATTATTCAGTGTGTCAAAAGACACGACTCTAACTACATCATCCTTTGTCTGTGATGATCTTCATGCTGCTACAAGATGTTAGAACTTGAAGTATTCTGGATCAGTGAAGACATCTCGAATCGGAACAAGAACTTGCACCCTTGATAGTCTTTATGTCTTTTGCCAACGAACTTCAATCTTATTTTCTTGCTTGGGGTGGTACCATTTATTTAGGAGGGAAATTTTTGCCTTCCTCTTTTCATGTCACGACCATCTCTGTCTTGAAAGCATTTTATAATTTGCATCCATGAATTGTTGTTGTATCTCTTCTTTGTATCATCCTCCAATCTTGAAATCTGCTTGCAAAATAAGGCCCATGCCTAAATTTATTGATTTGGTAGATCATGTGTGCAAACAGGACTGACATAGGAAGGGACAAATTGATCCAATAATGGGCTCACAAGTGAATTTCGGGTTTTGGAAATTGCATTACATGTGTGGAAAAACAAGAGCATTGGCTTGCAAATATGGAGAACAAACATGCAACTTCATGTGTAATGGGTAACTACAAGTTTGCACTTGTAATTGGACCTTAGAGACTCATTTTCAAGTATTTTTTAGTGCATTTTGGACCAATTTCGGGTTTTGGAAGGCTGACTGCAAGTGAAGACACAACTGCAATCGAGTTTTAAAATGCCGACTGCAAGTAGACTTTAAATGGGAAAAATGAATGAAAGTGAAATGAATGGATGAAATGATATTGGAAGGAATTACTTGAATGATCATGTACAAGTATGGAAAGGAACATTTTCAGCTTGGCAACTTGGAAAATGGGAAAAAACTAAACTTGTAATCAGATTTATAAAACACGATTTTAGAGCAAATGAGCTTCATGGCAATTCTTCAACATTTGTAATTTTTTTAAAAAGATTTAACTCTTTTTACCAAAGGGGGAAGGTCAATATTACCATGGTTACTTGTAATCAGGTTTTGAAATCCCGAATACAAGTAAATAGGAAAAATGAAACAAGGGAAAATCTTGCACGTTTACAACTTGCATTCAAAGAACTTATCCATTTGGGAAGATCACTTAGAAACTCGAATTCTTGCTTGGTCAAATGCCCTAGACCAAAACAAATGAACTTGGGCAGAACTGAAATGCTCCATAAATAGACATGTTGAATACCCTTGGCAGCCAAAAACTGATTTTGATTCAACCTCCTTAAAAAACGGCATGGAAAGAAGACTCACATTTGATGCCAAACACTTTGCATTAATGTTGGATACAAAACATGGCAACAATGGCATAAAAGGAGCATCCAAAATGCGGAAAGAACTAGCAAAAAACATCTTCCAAAACGCCTTACGTGTTTGCCCAAACCGTTTTTGGTAGAAAACGTGGCAACTAGCATTGATTCCTAACAATTTAGCATGAATGTGGAATGAATTTAGGGGAAGAATGCCACCAAAATCGGATTCATGGGAAGAAAAGTGCAGGTCGGGTTCTTCATCTCCAACTACAAGCAAAATGTGCCCTCCAAATATGCAATCGACTTTTAAAAACCCCTTTACAATTTTTAAATTGCATCACTTTTTCCTTCACTTGGGCAAATTCAGGTTTTTAGGGAATAAATGACAAAAAGAAAGACCAAAATGACTTGTAAGAGGAAAATAAAACCCCTATTACAACTAAAAGAAATAAAAACATAAAAACTTGTGATAGGGAAATAAAATTCCCATTACAACCAAAACAATAAAACATAAAAACTTGTAATAGGATAAAATCCCCATTACAACTAAAAGACATAAAACACTTTAAAAACTTAAAAGCACAAAGTAGGAACTTTTATGTGAACTTACAAGTTCTCTCATTAAACTTGTATTTTTAAATTGACTTGTAATTTGTCTAAAAAGTTCCTACAAACAACTTAAAAGACAAAAAGGGAAAAGGGAAAATAAGAAGCAAGTTACATGTCACAAGTCTTTTAAAAAGTTTACTTGTAATTGCTTGAAAAAACCCCTACAACACAAAAATAGAAGAAAACTCTTAACCTGCAATAGAAGGAAAATTTCCCACCTGCAATCAGGAAGGAAAAACCCGAAATTGAAGGAAAGGCATAGCAAACGAACTTGAAACACGATGAAATTTGAAACGTGAATCGAGAATGGACCGAAGATCAGTCTAGTTCATCAAGGAGCAAATTTTTTGCCTCGAGAAGCGTGCCTTAAGAGTAAAATCTTCAACCTGTAGTGACTGCTCTGAAACCCTAAATTGCACAAAAGGAAAATGAAGGCAAAAACTTGGACAATGATGGCAAAGACACCCCCTAATGATTTGACACTAACAAATGTGAGTTTTGCACCTCATTAAATGTGCCTTGGAGACAAAAATGACGTTTCTTAAGCAAAAATTTGTAGGGTTTGTCACATTTTTTAAAATCCAAAAATGAGGACAACACATATCATGGCTAAGGCATATTTTTGTGATACCTTTGCATCTTTTGCTAGTGGTGGCATTTTGAGAGGGCATTGCAAGTTGACATCAAGTCGGTGTTTTTGGAGACCTTTGCACTCCATCTCCTAGGCGACATTTTAGATGACCTTTGCAAGTGTGATGTAGTGGCGGCTTTTAAGAAGATCTTTGCAATCTCATCACCTTGGCGGTATTTTGGGACACCATTGCAAGTCATTACCTTAGGTGGCTTTTTGAGATGGCATTGCAAGTTAAGATTAAGTCGGTAATTTTGAGGACCTTTGCACTCCATCTCCTAGGAGGCATATTGAGGTAGCTTTGCAATATTTGATCAAAGCGGATTTTCCTAACACCTTTGCAATTCCTCACTTTTGGCAATATTTTGAAAGACCATTGCAAGTTCAAGATCAAGGCGGAAATTTTGATGACCTTTGCAAGTTAATCACCTTGGCAGAAATTTAGATGACCATTGCAAGTATTGATTGTGGCGGATTTTCCTAACACCTTTGCAATTCCTCACTTTGGTAGTATTTTGAAAGAACATTGCAAGTTCAAGATCAAGGCGGAAGTTTTGATGACCTTTGCAAATTAATCACCTTGGCAGAAATTTAGATGACCATTGCAAGTATATACTGATTGTAAGACCCCACGCGATTGCATCCAATATAATGCAAAAGGCAGACCAATGATACAATGCCGAAGGTGCAACGAATGGGGCCATTTTGCACGCGACTGCCAGAGTGGTGTTGGACAAGGAGGAGGGCTACTCTGCAAATGGTGTGGGCCAGGCAACCACGAGGATGCGGAGTGTCCAAGACAGAAAGGCGTAAACATGCTGGAGCTAGTTCAGCCGTAACCAGAAGTACTGGCCATTACTCGATCTCATGCAAGGAAACTAATGTACCCTGACTCGGGTACAAAAAAGGAAAGACTGAAGGAGGCACAAAAGGAAGTAGAATGGGAAATGAGCGAGGAATGGCGGAAGACAGTATCCCACCAACACCATACGAACTGCCTCCGAAGCAACCATAATGAAGCAGCTGCTACAAATCACCGTGTCGGTCCGAGTAGTGGATTTGTTGCAAACACTACCACAACTGCGGATAGCCATAAACCAGGTGGAGGAGACCAGAAAGGAGGAAAAAACGCCAGGCGACAAGGAGGAAGTGGAAGAAAGGAACCACTTAAAGGAGACCGCTGACCCCATGTTGATGACAATAGGTGTGGGCAAAACACCAACCATAGTGGAAATGGAAATCATGGGCTACAAACTCACCATTACGATTGTGGATGGAGGATCAGCAGTAAATGTGTTATCGAAGGAGACATGGAAGGCCTTGGGGAAACTGACACTATGGCCACCCGCATTCCACCTGGTAGGAGCAGTCCAGCAGGGGATAAAACCAATTGGCACACTCATGGGACAAAAGGTAACCATTGGAACCCAACAATTCTTTCTGGATTTTATGGTTATATCTTTAGAAAGGAAGGGATATGATGCACTCTTGGGAAGAGGATGGCTCATCATGGCCAAAGCGGATCACAATTGGAAGAAAAACACTCACTCAATCGAAAGTGAAGGGAAAAAATATATCATTGATCTACGGAACCAAGTAGTAAGTCAGGAAGTGGCTTCAGACTCTGGGTCCAAGACGGGGGAGGATGGTGAGATGGAACCGGATGAAGAGGGAGTCCTCCACTTAGGGAATCGCTCAGAGGACGAGACAAGTTCTATCAATGGGCTATTCCACTGGCAGATGGAGGATTATGAAATCTTCCACCCAGAGTGTAATGGGTTGGAGATCCTTGAGATCAAGGAAGACAATACCTACTCGCCACAATTCGCCGAATACCAGGAAGGGGAGGCCCGGGTAGATGGGGCCCCGGCTCATCAATTTGGAGAAACTATTGCTGCAAATATGTTGGGGTACGACTTGACAGAATGTGGGACCAAGGAAGATGAGGATGGTTCTAAGTCACAAAAGCTTGGAACATGGGTTCAAAAAGAAAATTGGAAAAACAAGGAAAAAATCAAAAAAAAGACAATGCAAATAAAAATAATACGCATGAAAAGAGAAGGCCATAGAAAGATAACAAAGACCAGAGCAGATATAAAAAGTTTAATATGGGACCAGCAAAATAAAGGAAGGAGTGGTTTGAAAAAGACTAAGTGGAGGATAAAAAGCATCCGGCATGTTAGAAAAAATGATAAAAGGGCAAGGGGGCACATAATTCCTTGCGAAGGCAACGAAGGGGAAGTGACGAAGAGTGGCGCCGCGGGAGGTAAACACAGAAGGAGTACGAAGGGCATACACACCATGCAGAGCGTAAACGCAGTTGAAGGAGAGTGCGCAAGGGGCACACGCGGCAGCAGTTGTAGCGTATGCGAAGGCACGAAAGACATAAGCGGTGGCACGAAGGGAAGCGGCAGCGCGAAGGGTGTACAAGGAAGCGGTGGCGCGAAGGGTGTATGCGAAGGCACGAAGGGAAGCGGTGGTGCGAAGGGCATACAAGGAAGCGGTGGCGCGAAGCGCATACGGGAAAGCAGTCGCAAAGACGGAGGGGGCGTACGCAGCACAGAGCCAAAGTGTACACCTTAGCCGCAGGCGCAGCGACTGTCTTCAGGGCCACGACATACATAGACTTAGTTGCAGCGTACGCAATGAAGGGGTAAACTTGTTCCATCACCCCCGCAGTGTAGACGTCGGCGAAGGAGTTCAAAGCCATGAAGGGGTCCACCACTACAGTTGCACAATAAAGGAGAAGCATGCGTCAGCAAGGCACAATATGGTGAAAGGGAGTCACGGAAACCCTAGAACGGGAAGTTACGACATAAATTACAAGGCCCGTACTTCTAACAAGCAACCAATGGCCACTACAGGAACCAGCAAGAAAAGCCAGGAGAAAGCACAAGAACAAGTAATGGTGGAGAACCTCACGTTTGAAGTTGTTGGAAGTGAGTGCAGAAGGTGGTGGGAAAGCAATGAGGAGGATCACCCCCTGAAAAATTCATTGAGGAGAGTAGAGGTTGATAAAATCATTTTTATGCCTATCTTCAATTTAAAAGAATTTGAACCCATTTTGTGCGCCATGGTCCATGGATATGAGCGAGACAAGCATAGATCAGTAATCGATTATTTGGGACAAACGGTGGTCATTTCTTATGCACCCAAGGAGTTTGGGAAGGTTTTCAGAATTCCAAGTAACGATGATTCAACCATGAAACCATCAGCAAGAATGTCTACAGAAGAGAAGAAGCGGCTACTGGAACACATCTGCAGTAATATGCTGACAAAAGAGCAATGGGACAGTTTGTGGCAGAATAGTAATAGAAGGGGCCTGAAAAAATCCTACATCACCTCACCAGAGTGGAGATGCGTTGTGGATGTCCTAAAGAGTAAGCTAACAACAGCAAGCCGAGCCTCCGATGCTGTCATATGGATGCTACGCCTCATGTATGGACTGAGCAACGGCAAAATATACAACTGGGGTCGGGCCCTTTCCAGTCGGATAAAAGAGGCCATGCTCCTTAAACACAAAACCCTGTACATGCCCCATCATATCATTGCCCTCTTCTTGGAAGCATTGAGAACCCAGGTGGCGCCGGAATATAGAGGAGTTTTTGTGGCCTCGAATCGAGTGGAGCCCTACAAGCCAGCCATGTACTATTGGCTACACCTGGACACTTTTACAGTAGCACCCACAGAGACACCCAGGAAGAAAGCAAGGCAAGAACCTGTAGGGAGCACGAAAGATTGAGGGGAGGAAGATGACAACTCTGAGGAAGAGGCAGAGATGGGGGAAGAAGAGACATATATCTCATCTTCATCTGATGAAGATGAAGGGGAGTTCCGTATGGAACAAAGCCACACTATGCATGGATCAAAAGGTGATAAGGAGGATAGGGCAGGCCCAGAAATTGCAACATTGGAACCAATGGGCATAGTACAGGAAGGGGGGCACATAGGAGGTCTGCTGCAAGTAGGGCCAGGAAGCCATATGGAGGGCATACCAGCTGTTCCAGGATGGGGAGTAAAGAAAAAGGTACTTTTCAAACCGGCACAGATTCCCACCACGGCACACTTGGTGCCAAGGGTCGCAAGGACCCCATCCCAGCTAATAGACTTGAGGAGACAGTGCAGGGGCCCACACTCCATATAAACACATCAAGGGGCATGGAAGCCGCTAGAGCTGTTGCATTAGTAGTGGCACCTATAACCGATTCTCTCGCAACCATGGGTGAAGGAAACACAGAACAAGAAATGCACCTAGTTACAGAAGAGCCAGAAGTAGACATGGGGAAGGGAACAGAGGAAACAGACATGGAGGCCAGATTTCAGATGGACATAGAAGTTCCACCACCATCACCATCATTGGGGTTTGACCAACAGGAGAGCCCGAGAATTGGAGAAACTGGGAAAGGGCACAGCACGTCTTCACCAGTAGAGGGTGTTGGAGGGTTTGAAGCCGCTGCGCAGCATTTTCTTTCAGAGTTGGAAGTAATGAGGACAGCTACACAAAGGAAGATAGATCATTCTCGAGGATCCGATGTGCCTGCTATAGTGAAAGCAGTGGAGGCACTGATGGCATTTATGGCAGAGGGCTGTGAGAGGGAGTTCTCGGAGAAAATGAAAAACCAAGGTTGGCCCGACAAGGAAACTCTGGAGATGGTAGCAAACTGGGGAGTGTTGTGCGAATCACACACCCATCCCCGTCTTGGACAAGGACCCCCCAGTTTGTGCCTTTCTATCTTTGCGGAAGAGGAAGGGGATATGAAGGGTCAAGTTGGTGAGTGATGGAGTCTGGAATGTCATCTTGATCTTCAAATGTCCTGATCCTGAAATTTGGCTAAGTCTGGAATGTCCTGATCCTGAAATTTGACTAAGTCTGAAAAGCCTAAATCTCCAAAATCCCAAACTCGATGAATGCTCCAAAGTTTGCATAGAGGAGTCCAGGTCTGAAACTCCGAAGTTCTAGTAAAATCTCCAAAATACCAGAGGCCAAAAGGTTAAAATTTCGCAAGGTTAAAGAGTTGCTAAAATCGCCCAGGGGGCCGAATTTCGGACCCTGGGGCGAAAATTTCGAAATTCAAAATTTTTTATATGGTCCGAAAATGCTTTTTTTTAAATGTTGCAAAAGGTAGGTCAAGGTCCGAAATTCACTTGAAATGCCCAATTTCGGACCCTGGGGCGAAAACTGAATAAGGCAAAATCTTGCAAAAAGACCCAAATGGTCCGAAAATCACCTTAAAATTCAATTTCAGACCCTAGCTCTGAAATTTCAAAATATGACAAATTTGCCAAAAACATGTTTAGCTCCGAAAATACTCCCAGTTTGCCAAAAAACACTTGAAAACTCCGAAATCACATAAGTCCCCAATTTCAGACCTTGGGGCGAAAACTGGAAAACGTGAAATCTTGCAAAAAGTGGGTCAAGGTCCGAAAATCACTTAAAACGCCCATTTTCGGACCCTGGGGCGAAAATTAGAAAATTTGAAAAAGGCGAAATCTTGCAAAAGGATCCTCAAGGTCCGAAATTCACTTTAGACTTCCAAATTCGGACCCTAGGGCCGAAATTTCAAAATATGACAAATTTGCAAAAGGTGTTAAGAGCTCCGAAATTTGCAAAAGGATGGTTTAGGTTTGAAAATCACTTAAGTCTCTCAATTTCGGACCTTGGGGGGTAAATTGGAGAATATATCGAAGTTGCAAAAGTGGCTTTAGGTCCAAAGTTTTTTTTTTAAAAGTTCGCAAGATTTGTTATATGGTCCGAAATTTCTCCGATTTTCCAAAAGAGAGCTTAGGGTCCGAAGTTTTCTTTAGAGTTCGCAAAGGCGTTAAGTCTCCAAGGTTGTCAAAATCGTGAAAAATTCCAATATTCGCCAAAAGGCGTTAAGCTCCGAAATCCAGAAAAGGCATGAGTGTTAGGATTTTAAATTTGCAGGAACTCTTCAAACCTCCAGAATCACGCTATAAGAAGTTTTCCAAACGCCATAAACCCATTCAAAACGCCCAAGACTCCAAAGGTAAAATCACGCAGAAGTAAATCGCCCAAACACTATCAAGACCAAGGATCAGATTTCACATTCGAAGAGGAAGGAGAAGCATTTTCAAGATACATCTCACAAAGAGCTTCTCAAGCCAGACGTCGTAATTAAATTTAATGTTTGTTAAATTAAATTATTTAATTTTTCAAATTGATTTAAGGAAATAAAATTGGTTGATTGATCACAGGACGTCATTGGAGAACCGGGAGAAAAACCTGAAACGCAAATCGAAGAAGGATCACAATCAAGGCCAGGCACTGAAAACTGGAAAAGAAAAGATGCAAGAGCGCAAGAACAATTGAGCATTGGGAACCGTGCCGCTGAACAAAGATGAAGTCCACCACCGGGACCAAAGACCAAAGAACACTCTGAATGCTGCAAAGTTTATGCCTTCTCGAGAAAAAGCACACAGCTGGATTTAAGTCCAGAAATTCAGTTTTAAAACTGAAACGACTTTATTGTAAACTGCCTATGGGTCCCACGCAAGATATTTTTGTGGATAACTATTGCCAACCACTAAGAAGATTGGATAGACTCAAATTAATGCCAAAACAATTGTAGGTGGTTGAAATTGTGGTTGGTTGGATAACTGAGAATTCAATGGGCATGGGTTAAAGCTGCCAGCTTCTGGAAGGCAGATCAAGACCCTTGGATGCAGTCCATCCTAGCCTTCGATTCAAAATTGTAATATCTATAAAAGGTAGAGGCCTTTCTTTTGTAAAGGGTTAGATGGTTAGATGGTTAGCTAGTTAGAGATTGTTAGATAGTTAGATTTAAGAGTTAGAATAGGTTAGATCTTAGCAATAGCATAGAGATGCTATAGAAATTGTTGTAATAGGTAGCTGAAATCAATATATAAACATTGATTTGGTGTTTATTGTCTTGTTTTCATCCTGTTTGCATGGTTTCTCTCAGCATTTTAGATAGATCTTTCTATTTTGGGTGTGCAGGTATTTGATAGATTCAGGCTCATACCATTGAGGATATACTGATTGTGTATCCTTTTGTATGGTTAACCTGAGCCTTTAATTGTGCTTAGTTCAATTGCAGGTGTCCGTCTGAGCTGTGCCAGAATTGGGTGCTTAGCCATGCGTCTCTAGTCTAAAAATCTTCCAAGTCCCTTTGAAGATTGCACCATTCCTGCAAGGTTGTGAGCTATTCTGGCCAAGCAGGAATTGGTTATGTTGAATCCGTCTACCCGCATACCCGTGTTGTTAGTTTTAGATCTCCTAACCCTTTCCTTTTGCTCTTTATTACGTAATTTGAGAATCACAGCAAAACAGTTTGTTGCAAATCGTAAGTCCCCTTGTGTTTCCAGCAAAAACACATCAAACCACTGAGTAGTCCTGCAGTCAAGACCTAACAATCAAAACCTTGAGGTCCTCCCCTTTGATCAAACCAAAAACAGCATTAGGGACTTACTTATCTCAAGAGAGGATAGGATACTCAGCAAGGTTATTCTATTTTGCATTGGCCGTATGGGGTTTGCAACAATGTGATTCTAGACACGTCAACAAGGAGTACCACAGATTCTTAGAGGGCATACAGGAGGTGATGGGAGCTCTCACTACCATAGAGCGGACCTTCTGTACTACATTCTTCCAGCTCCAAGGAATGACCTAGAAAGCAAGCAAAATGGAAGGAGAACACACCTTATCCCTACAGTGAGAGAGTGAGCTGAAGGAAAGAATCAACGCTCTGGAACAAGAAGTGGCACAAGAGAGAACCACGCGGCTGGGAAAGGAACAGGAGTTGGGTACCTTTGAGAAGGACCGAATGGATGCACTCAGCCTTCTTAAAGCAACTCGGGGGAAACAGCTTGTTGCTGAAAGAGATCTGAAGACCCTCCGAGAGCATGCCACGACAAGAACAGGGACGTCCTCTTGTCCCTCTTAGTAGATAGTGTTTGTTGTTATTCTGTTGTTTTGTGTCGTCTGGAAGACAACAAGTTTTGGGGGGGGGACGATGTAAGTTGGTTAATTAGTAAATAAGGCTATTTGGAAATGTATTAAAATAAAACAATAGTATTAAGTTATAAACTACGGGGTAGTTGGTTGTCTGACGGTTGATGGCCTAACCATTCGCAAACTCTTTATATGTAAGCTTGTAGCACATTTGGAAGGACATTCTGGGGGAGATTAATATAATATACATTTGTGTTACATTTAATATATCTCGGCATATTGTATTGTGGGTTGTTGGTAACTTGGTTCCATGATAATGTTCTATTATGTTCTGCTGTTGTGATTCGGATCTTGGTGTTTTGTATACTACAACTCAATCCACCTAGGCTACTAACAAGCATGAGCATCCTTGTATTCTTATATAAGTGAACTTGGGAAATTGGATAAACCAAGTACCAAACTTCTCTATTAGCTCTTTTGCTTGCGGGGATAGTCTTTGATGAATGCCACCTTGCAATGTTCTTGTGATATGCATAGTGAAGGCATCGTTCACCCTCCTGTAATGTGTCTTGCCAGAGTACTGCAACTATGTATATGATTCACATGCTCTCAATTCTCCAGCTCTTGCACTAACTAGACCTCTATAGATTAATCTCACATATTCATGAGCTCTGGTAAGTGAATATATGATGTATGAGATCATGTAGAATGTCCAAGTTCGCTCAAACCTTTTGAGTTGTACATCGATGTTGTTGCTAATAATCCTCGCTCAATTGATTCTTTCCTTTCTTATTGATATGATCTCCATGAAGTAGAACATCCAATTCTCAAACTGAGATGCGTGAGGAGCTCCTACAATTCGGTTAAGCAATATGATTAGATCACTGAATTCTTCCTTGAAGTCGATTCATCATAGAATGCCTGCGCTAAATCCTTGCTCTTGTAGATCATATTGTTGAATTTAGGTATATGGAAAGATACACTGATTGCCTCCTCGGAAAGGTAGGCAAGCTCTCTGCCATCAAGTGCCACTATCATCCTTTTGCTTGTATCATAATGCTTGGCCCATTCAACGATCAGCTCATTGCACAACACTACTAGAGGGAAATCTACTGCTTTCACTATTCCGCTCTCAATCATCATCTTGGAGTATCGGGAAGGCTCGGTGGTGTATAGTGGTGCTTCGAATTTCTTCATGTTGAATTCACCAAAGTTGATATCTCCTACATTGCTCCAAAATGACACAATCTTGGAATCTATTGCATCTCCCTTTAAGTCCTCCTTGATGAGAGTTTATCATGTTCTAGCCATGTCCTACCTGTGAGAGTTGTCCAAGAAAGCTTTATGATTGGATATGAATGCTTGGAAGTGTAAATCAATCTCCTAGGCTAAGAATTTCAGCTCTAAAGATGATAATTCATCAAAATCTCAATATTGTCTAAAACCCTAGGTATATATGTCAAAACCCTAGATTGCACAACTTGAACATTATCATCTAAATTAATAAATTATATCTCAAATTATGCTGAGATGATTAAAATGCGTTGAATTCAAGCATCCTATACCAAAACCTTATGGAAGTAATAAGCAAGAAGCTGGATCAATCCTCGAACAAAGTCTGATTTTGTGTAAAAATAATCAAATAAGCCTATTTCAGACCTGTAAATTGCTTCAAAACAGACTGGTTATATCAATTCGATTGCTCCTTTGACAAAATTGTCTTTCTAATGTGTGCGCCTTTGATCAATTACTAGATTTTGTCAAGTTGCTGATGTAAATTCGATAATCTTGCTTCCAGAATTCGCTGTTGATCAACTTGCTTATGTTTGATAGAAACAATGTCACTATCTTCAATGACAAAATTGTTGGTTCAAGAAGTCAGTTCGTTGTAGACAATGATCAGATTTGATGCCTCCAATGACTTCACTTTTGTCTTTGATCAAAAATCGCTGTCAAGAAGAGATAAATTCGCTGTTATTGATAAGGGATCGGTGCCTTCACTAGAGCTGATGCAAAATCGATTGGTGTTTGATCAAATGAAATGATCAAACACAACTTTATACTTGCTTAGAAGGGTGCGATACTTCATCACAAAGGCCAACATGATTAAATGATTTGCAATAACAGCTTTTAAGGCCGACTTGAATCATCAAATACAAATTTAAATAAAAACGTCTCTCCTTTCAAGTCATGGGGCCCATTCAATCATCTTACAAACATCATTTCTTTAAGTCACACTTCTAGCATGTCAAAGGAAGTGATTAAAACCTTAAGTCGTACTTTTCACCTATCAAAGGAAATCACTTTAATCCTTATGTTGCACATCCAAGGGTTCACAGGAAGTCGTGTAATCCTTAAGTCACACTTTTGCCATAGCAAAGGAAATGATGTAATTCCTTATGTCGCACTTTTGACATGACAAAGGAAATGACTTATTTGCTGATTGGAGATGCAATCGCTCAACTTTGCTGATCTTGATTAGTGAAGGAAATAAAAATCTTCAAGTCGCTGCTTGGGGAAGGCAAGAAAGTCGTTCAAAAGCTGAAGTTGCACATTTAGCCAGGCAAAGGAAATCGCCTAAGAATGGTGCTGATCGTAAATTTGAAGTAGGCCAATCTCCTTCCTAGCAACACGCTTGTCCAAGCAATGGTCTCAATCAAAGCAATACAATACACAACCTTGGTTTGTTGCCTCTAGGAGCAAAGGAGATGCCTAAAATGCTTATGTTGTACTTTTGGGGGGTCAATGATTGAGCCTCAAAATGCAAACTTAGAATGTTTACCCTCCAAAAGCAAATTGCCTTAGCCAAATTCGTACCTTATTTCAATCAAAGTCAGTGAATGATGTGAATCCTTGACCTTCAAAATGTCGACTATGAGATCAACTCAAACTTCACTCATTGTCAAAAGGATCGGTCTAGCAATCTAACCTATGAAACTCCTAAAACTGAAATCAAAAGAGGGGTCCCCATTTGTGATGGGGCGATGTGTGAAATAGTCACAACAATCACCAACATCAAACATCTTCTCAGAACAGGCTGATAGTCACCAAGAAAGTCGAAGCCAACTACAATATTGAAGTGACTAAAAATGGGGACATTACAGCTAGGTTCTTTGAAACTATTAATACTTTAGATGGTCCATTGTCTGAGTTGTTAAACTTCACGCAAGAGTCAAATTGTTGTCAACTACATTCATCGACTTGTAGTGTACTCACACCATGTCCAAAACCAAGAAAATCGCCCAACAAATCATAAACCTAGCTGAAGTATTCTAAGCGCTCAACCTTGGGTGTCTCCCATGCCTAGAGAAGGAGTCTGTTAAACCCCCACAATATGCTCAAGTTAACTCACTCCAAATAGCTGATGATGGAGTCGATCAGCTAATTAAATCCCAAATATCTCAAATATGCTCTTCTTTTATCATCACAGCTAAGGAAAATCCTTATGCCAACATTTAATTATCTTCCCAATCCCAACTCACACACCAAGCTAGGTGGTAAATTCCCAAAAATTTCCTTCTTTCAACACCCAAAGTCTATTTAACATACATGCCAATAGTAGGAAATATCTCACACAACCCCAATTGTTTTCTCAACCTGCTACTAACCAATATTAGTGGCCATAAATGCTACCAACTTCCACTCCTATCAAGGGGTTTTCCAAAAATCCTCCTCACAATCCGACACCCACTCTCTGGGGGTAAGCATCAAAGGAAGAAAAAACTAAATTGCCCAACAATTTGAGAACTTTTCGCCGATACTCTTTTTTTTCGAGAAATCTCTACAAATTCTATTAGTTTGTCTTGCCTCACAAGACTTCACAAATTGGTCTTCAAATGATCTTGCAAAACTCTTTTCTACACAATCCATGATCCTAAATGAACCACATTTTTTTAACTAGGGAGGATCTTTCACCACTGTGGCTAATCTTCTCCACAAGGGATTTCATCCTCAAGAAGGCTAAGATGAACCAAGTTCAATCCCACAGAACCACAAGGGTTTCGCAAGAGGAAATCAAATAATCTAGATGATATAAATGAGCTCTTTGAATCTACTTTTATACTTTTCCCATCGAACTTTTCAGAGGATATTTTAAAATTCACTTTTAATAAAATAACTCCCTTTTTGCTCCAAACGACCTTGTCTATGAATAATAAAAATATTTGATGTGCAAGGTCCCCTTATTAAATGTTCAAGATTTAAAAATTTTAATTCCCTTTCCAACAAGCTATTACACTAAGTTGCTTTTCAAAATTATTTTATAATATTAGGCAACCTTAGTGGAATAATTAAATTAAAGCTCAACAATTCATCTAAGTTGTGGAAACTATTGAAAAGCATCAGGATCAAAATCTGACTATACTGGAATGAAATTTGATGATGAATAATGAAAATCGAGGTCGATTAGGTGACTTTCTATAAATAGATGTTATCTCCAAGAATCTTGGAGAACACACTAGAAATTGGAATTCACTTTGGAAAGTGTCATAGGAGTCCTCGAGACTAATTGAGCTCATTTCCAACATCAAACATCCCTTTTGACAAGGCTAGCACACACCAAGAAAGCTAGGGCTAACTACAATGTTGGTGTGACCAAAAATGGGGACACTACTGTCATGGCCCACCTGAAACTAGGGCAAAATACATATAAATTGCAGCCTTAAATAGTGATTAAAGCTTGGGCGATGGAAAATAAATGAAGAGGGCCGACCTAGGGTTTTGACAAAACAAGTGCATGGACAATCACCATACAAATAAGGCCAACCCAGCCTAGTAAGATAAAAATTACTGGTGGATTATCCTAAGGGGCTGACCTGGCCAGGATAAAAGAAATTAATAATAAATTAGTAACTCTTTATACTTGGCCGACTTGCACTTGAAGCAAGGCGACCATTAGGTGAAAGTGCACTTGAAGAGTATAAGGGAGAGATCTTGAGGATCATCAAGGACATCAGAAAATAGGAAAAGAAATAAAATAAGAGGGCAAATGTAGAGCAGACCTTAGGGAAGGTCTGAGGTGGATTTATGATCAGAATTTAAGGCGAATTATTGCAAATCTGCTAGCAGACTTATAAGCAGATCTAAAATTATTGAAATCAGATTTTATGAGCAGAACAGAAGATATAATTGCTCACTTATGAACAATGTATATGCAGTCTGGGAATATGATATTATTATATGACTTCTGGTTTATAGAATATTGGCAACAATGTGTAATTCTTTATATGTTTGTTTAAACTTTAAACGCTAGCCATGATAGGGGTTTTAAGGGGTTTTAAGGGCTTACAAGGAGGAAAACAGCATTGGGATCCTCTTCTAAGTACGCCACCTCATGGTGGTGACCAGGGGTCCCATGAAGCCAAGGGGGTACAAGGAGTGCTGCCGTTGGGCTTAGAAGGGAAGGATTTTTGAGACACCCTGTTGTAAATGCACTCCCACCCTCTACCATGGTGGATCACTATGCTAGGAATCCAATAATAGGAAGTGGAAAAGGATGTCATGATGAAGGGGAACGGTTATAGGACATCTCACTTGGTACACCACCTCATATGGATGGCAAGGGTCACATGAGGCCAAGAGGAATGGTATATCTGCTCTTGGACCTAGGGTAGAGGATCTCTAGGGCAACCTACAAGTCACCTTATTCTAGCTTCCCTATGGTTGAATTTCCCCAAATAAATTAGAGACATCTTATGATTAAGTAAATGTTCCTAACCCTAGTAGGAAAGTTACACATTACAATTACAGTTAATCCCTACATATTTGTTAGCTTAAAATTGACCATGATGACATTAACAAATACTATAAACGTAGACACAAAACCACTTACAAATGAAAAACAACAAATTTTAAGCTTAGGGATTGATTCTTGAATGTGAATTAAGTGATTTGTGGTTTACAACTTGACACAAGCATAGAAAACTGCAATATAGATGAACAATAAGGCCAATCCTAAGCTTGCCGATATTATTTACTTTCAATTCAAACAGGAAATCTCAATTTGCTGATGAAAAAAGGTAATACACAAAACTTAGATTAAATGCTTGAATACTTATTTTTGCAGCATAAGCATAACATCAAGTTCAACTGTCATTAACCAAATCATGTGTATAAAGCATTTATTTATAAGTTTACAAAATCTTATTTTGGGATTTAGGGTAAACATGAAATAATCCAAAATATCTAGTAGAGCAGCTTGAATTGAGAATTTAAAAGACAAACTTTTTGACTATAGTCAACTACTTCTAGCATATCTGCATTGCTGACTTTTTCAATTAACTTAGCTCTTAGGGATTTTCCCTCTTGGACATCTCGTGCCATCCACCCAAGTAATGAATTTGGAAATAAAGAACACCCTAGTAAATTGCCAAACCTTAAGGATTTGTACTCTCTTTTGCTGACTCATTGGCTACGGTACCTAATTGCTTTGTGTTCATATTGGAAAATCCAAGATTGTCCATTTGTAAATAATAAGAAAATATTATGGATTGCAAATGTCTGATCAAACACAAAAAGAAAATCATATATGGTAGACAATTTTTAATATCAGAAAATGTAAATTCTCAGAGAATCTGCAGTCAGTATAGCATAGGGAACATAAATGTGCTGTAACTAGATGCAAACAAACTATATAATCCATTTCCAGGTGCTAGAGTAGTAGCTGAAGCTACTAAATATAAAACTGTTCACTAAATTTATATTAAGTCACTTTATCCAGAGTTTAAAAGTTCAATAGCATGGAAGGAAGAATACCTATGGAAAAATGACAATAGACTGGTGAATGGAAGAATATTGCAATTTCCTCAATGCTCAAACAAGGGATGACCTCTTTTTGTTTGACTTCACAAGGTACAGGATAGATGAAGGGCTGAATGATATTAACAGAGGCGTATAATATGGACGAAGCTAAATAGTGACATAAAAGCAACAAGACTGTTTTAGCTTTGAGGAACAAAGTACTACAAATAAGCTGAGAAACGCACATAATGTGGACCAAGCTAAATAGTAACAAATAATAACAAAGACTGTTTTAGCTTGAAGGAATACTCTACTACTTGTCATGCTTTGAATGAAATTTTGACAAGCTAAATATCTGAATTTTATCTTCTTTGATGGGGCTTGTATTGCTTGTGAAAAATTGTGCATGCTTGCTCATGTGAATGGCAAGTATTCACAAACATGTATCATATTTGTTTCAATCTGTCAAAAAATTTGAGGTTTTGGAAGTGTTTTTAGTAGAGGGTAGTATGATGTAAATGAGCATTACAATTTTTCAATTTAATGAGAATCTGAATTTCCAGTCCAGCTCTAATGTTTGAGAAATTGAAGTGTAGGGGACTTCATGTTACTGTAGTGAGTCAAACTATTTAAGATATGACAGTGATGGATCATTTTAGGTGTATGGATCCTGATTGATGTTAGTTCCACCCAATTTGTTCGCCAGGCAAACAAGAATTATATGGATTAGAAATATAAACGGATAAGAATCTTGTTAACTTAATTAGTCATACAGCTGGATGAGATTGTTTGCTTCATTGTGCAGTTGTGATGAAATGGGATGAAGCAAAGGAAGCTTTGGTGGTCTTAATCTCCTCTAATGTATATACTGTAGATACTTTATATAGTAGTTATATTTTATTCCTTATAATATAATTTTAAAATAATTCTGAGTAAATAAGAACTAGATTCATGTTACTTCCTGGTGATGGATCAAGTAGAGGGAACCAAAACATCGAAGAAAGCTTTGGCTTCAAGTAATTCGTGATAATGGATCCATTAGAGAGATCTGAACTGTCAGAAAATAATTTATCCCTGCAACTACTGGCTTCAAGCCTATTCTTGATAATGTATCTAGTAGAGAGACCCAGAATGCCAGAAAACTATTTGCCTATCCAACTGCATCCAGAAAACTCCCTTATTTATTACGCTGTGAACTATCTCTCAGAAGCAACATCCCATTTAATTATCAATGGTTGGCCTGTTATGTAGACTACTCATATCATGGCAGCTTAAAGAGCGTTTTCTATCAAAATTTATTGTCTGGTCATTTTGAAATGTCATCCATTCATTTGTTCTCTTTAAGGGAATGCTAAAGTCAATAAATATGAACTATAACAAACATTTGTTGAGTAACTGATGGTGTTCCTAATCTTTCTTGCCTTTCACAGGGAATGTGTTATATCGTGTGACAAAAGAGAGTTTGATGGATCGACTTCTTACTGATATGAAAGCAGCAGCTCTTTCTATTGATAAAGATTGCAGGTAGATTATATCTCATACTTTTTATGCTAATTTCGTTAATTGGATTTAACAATGTGTAAATTAAATATCCATGTAATAGCTGTAAATATATGTATGGTCACATTGTTTTAGACTTTTAGTCTCTGTATATCCAAAATAAAATATTTTAATATCCAAACCGCTTCTATTGGATGGTAATTAGATTGAAACCTTCATTGATCAACATTTAAAATGGATAAAAATACTTGTAACTTGTCATGGTGTACAACAATCTGTCATAATTGTGAGTTTGAAGAACTTTCACATGATGCACATTATCTATTTGAAAATATTATTTATCATCAATAAAATAGAATATAGTTCTATTAGCTATATAAGGATTAAACTTTTACACCAGAGTCGGCAATTATAGGCCATCCATCATTTGGATATATGAGCCCACCTGTGACTCCACAATAGTAGAAGAATTACAATTTTATCTCTTTCCTCAGCACTTATAACACAGATGGGCACCTGGTTTATTTCATTATATGAGCTCATGGGGAGCAAGATATGAATCCTAGAGCTGATACAGAAGGATTTACGGAAAGGAATAACTGAACTTCATATTAACTAAAACTGAAGATATGGCATATGAGAAAGCGTTGGATTCTTTATAGAGGTATGTATATCCTCTTCTACCTGCTGCCACCTTCAGTAACTAAAACTATCTAATAAAGAGGAATTGGGATACCAAAGTGTGCCATATATGTTATAGTTTTGAATTTCACTAGATATTTACACTAACATAAAGGGCAACTTAGAATAGAAGTAAATTGTCCCCAATTTCTATAGTTGTGGAAATTCACTTAAATGTGGACTATAATAGCTGCTTGGCTTGCAAAGGCAAGCTTCCTTTTCTGCCTAAGAGACGTGTTGTAATCTTTTTAATCAGGGCTGTCCTAGTCTTGGTCTTTCTCTCAATTATTATGTCTTTCAAGACATGCAAGCAGAGTCTATATTGGAATGTTGAGAATAGACCTCCCATACTACTATAAAACATTGATGCATGTTTAATTTAAAGTTTCCCACATATGTCATTGCAAATGCTTAGTCCAGAGGATAAAGTATTTTTTATTTATTGTTTTGTTGTTGGACCTTAAATATCTGGTGATCTAACTTTTAAACTATACCAAAACCTTATGTCCACTGGGAAGTGCAGTTAAGCCCTATGTCCTGTAGACCATTATAGTTTCCACAGGTTTACAGGAAAACATCTTTCAATTTGTGATACACTTTATCTAAGTGCATTTAAAAATTTTACTGATGTGGCAAGACAAGGGTGTTAGAAGTTCATATAGTGTAAAGGGTTAATCCAATTTCTAACCTCAAAAGGTGAGTTATCTATCAAAACATGGTATCGTACGATTACTATGCTTGATGACATGGAGATGCTTGTCCAGAAAACGATCCTATTGACAACTCCAATCAAGTTATCAGTCTAAGGGAGAAAAGAAGTTGTAGAAATCTGAAAGTCATGACACTTCCACATTGCCAGAAGTAGTTGAGGAATCTGAAATCAGAATCAACCTTGATTGTGAGTTACAATCCATAGTGTCCAATGGGCATGAAGAATAATTCTGCAACCTTTTTTATCATTGATAATTTGGCTAGAAGTAATGAAGGCTGCATTTTATGGAATACAGCATTTTTTGAAACATATGCAAATAGATTCCAATGGTCAATAGGTCTACTAAAAAAGACCAATAGCAGTCAAGCTTCACATTGCCACACTTGTACTGGCTGCATAATTAATATCTACAACTGTAGTCATAAAACATTATCAAAATTCTTTTGCATGCTTGACCAATAGAAACAAACGTACAGTTTCAAAGGGATTAATGATCCCAAAATGGTCCTCATGGGAATGATAGAAAAGAACTGTGCTTCTGATAAGTTCAGACACTATCCTATTTTAAAATTGATTAATAAACTCACATTACAGGGCAAGAGGATTAGATACCAATCATTGATGGGTTGTCAATGGCTTAGTGCTTCACTAACTATATTAAATTGTCACCTTGCTTTGACAATCTGTCATATATTTACTTATCCCTTAAAATAGCTCTCATTGATTTTACTTATCACGTATGGTTTCCACAAGCCAATAAGTAATGGGACCACCAGTCAATTTACTAAAATTGACATCCCCTTTCTACATTAACTATAGGATGCAAGATTGTCTTGGGCATAAAGATAAAAGATGTCATAAAATTACATCCCCTCTTAATGCCAACATTCCATGGATATATGATATCTTTCAAAGGATGATGATGATTATTATGTATTGAATCCAACATAATATGAATCTGTTGCATGACAAGAAGAGACGAATATTAATCAATGCTCCAAGAAAGATGCATGTGCTCCACGACAAAGGCACAATGCCAGGTCTGTCTTCTCAGTGCTACTGGAATCTTATGCAAGAACATTTGCCAGAATGGAGTAAAACACCCACAAATAAG
Source organism: Cryptomeria japonica (assembly GCF_030272615.1). NCBI lineage: Eukaryota > Viridiplantae > Streptophyta > Pinopsida > Cupressales > Cupressaceae > Cryptomeria > Cryptomeria japonica. The sequence goes on along the minus strand of NC_081405.1, from coordinate 506,798,446 downwards.
TTACTATCGAGGAGATGCACCAACTACCATGGCCAAAGATAAGCTCCAATAAGGTTGATTACTCCACAAGTGCTCCAATATCTGACAAGAAGGTATACCAACATGCATTGTCTACAATGCTCATGTGCAATAGAAAGAAGCTACAACCAAAAAATTGCATTGATACTATCAAGGAGACACTTGAGCATGATCTTGCAGTCCAATGATTAATCATCTGGGATGAGAATTGAGTGGTTGTATTGTTGGGTAAACTAATTTATATGATGTCCATGGTAGATACCAGAGATGATATTCTTCCACAATTACTTATGCTTTTTTTGCATCAACATTTCAGATCACACTCAAAGATCCATCACCAAGATGTGGAAAAAATCTAAGTTGCAAGGTTCACCAGGTTCAGGGCCTAGTACTGGTCCAATTCATTTTGGGTTCGGGTCCTAGTCCAGTTCGCCTTTGGGTTCAGCCAGGGTTCATACCTAGGCAAGCTAGTTCGTCTAAGGTGAGTCTAGGGCGAACCTAGACAACTAGGAGCCCAAATTTACATTTTTTTTTCCAAAATTTTATAAAATTTATAGTATTGAGTTCAGACTTGCAAATTTGTGTGATTGTTTTGCAAGTTATCATGTAGGTTTAAGACTTAAAATTATTAAGAACAACAACAGACGATAGATTTATTCAAATTTTTTATGTCTGAAGCAAGATAAAACGGAGCAGCAAACAATTGAGTTCTGGCCTCTTACTTGTTAACCTTATACAATGTATTAGCGCAACGCTCTATCACAACAACAAAATACCCATGCATTAGCTCATTCTGATTTACATTCGTCGACTTATGAAAAGCAATAAAAATATTCATTTTCCTGAGCTCACTTTCTTGACTGCTCATTCTTCTTCTTCTTCTTCTTCTTCTTCTTCATCTTCAATGGCATTTGTTGTTTCCGTGAAAGAATTTTGCTGCTATTCTTGACTGCTATTGCATTTATTCTTGACTACTATTGCAAGAAAAAGAAAAATCCATTAGATGATTTAAACTTAGTATAAAGTTTTGTTGTATTCACACCACACCCCATCTTTTATTACAGGGACCCCCGTGAGGCCTGCTATGAGAGAAAGAAAGGACCATCAGGGCTCTGAGTATTGACTTTCTTTTGGCCTTTAAAGCAATCTAAGGATGCCGAAATGTCACCAAAGTTGGAGTTGGAAGTAATAAAATCGTATACCATGTTTTTGCCTTAGTAATTTCGACCTTGCTTCCAAGGGCCCTCTAAACCTGAGAAAATCCCGAAGCTAAAGGGATGCTAATGCTAACATCCTCGGGCAACAAAAATATCCCCCCCAAATTCGTCGAAAAAATACTGAAATGGACAAGTCACATAAGAAAGGGGAGAGTCAACTGAAATCAAATGCGTATGTCTTAAAAGGAGAAGAACATTTTATTCTATTTTTTGCCTTCATAATGCCAAGCTTTCCCCTTTTGAACGCAAAATGTTAAGTTAAAAGTGAAATGAAATAGAAGAAGGGAGCCAATGAATTTGTACACGCCAAGGTCTAATTCGCCATGTTTGTACATTGTCTTAATACCATTGAACCTTCTCCTTTATTAGGCAAAGTGTGAAATTAAAATGGAGGGGAACTTTTTGGCACTTTACCTTCAAAATGTCGAAGCTTTCCCTTTGAAGTGGCCACGAGTTGAGTGAAACAAGGGGGGGGGGGAGGGATAGGTTTGTAAACATAAAGTGTTTTTTTTTGGCATTTAGCCTTGCATTTGCCGAAGTTATCCCTCTATTTGGAAATAAATGTGAAACGAAATAAAAAGGAAAAGGGGGATTCAATGAAATTAGGCATCAAAGCGTTAGCGGTTTTTTGGCACTTTTGCTCCAAATCGCCGAAGTTTTCCCTAAAAAGGAAAGCATTAAGTGAAATCATGAAGAGAAATTTTTGGCACTTTTGTTCTAAATCGCCTAACTTTTCCCTTTAAAGTGGCAAAATCTTAAGTCATGTTGGTAAACAAATTTGTCTCTCACGATTTATTTAACCTTTATACCCTATAGCTCGAGAAATGAAAGACAACTTTCACCAAACAGTTGGAAAATCATTATATTGATTAACCTCTGAATTAAGGTACAGCTCCCTTTAATTGATATTCAATCAGCTCCAAATTACACACAACCAATATTACACTTTTCACCAGAAAGTGCAGAAAGGTAATTGCATTCACCAATGAACACCAAATGAACGCAAGCATTGATTCATATATAACTCTTTGTATAAAGCTGACAGACTTCACATGTACACTAAAACAAAATGAAAAGCTTGAAAGATGAATTTCACTGATAATTTTCTGCGCACATAGAAAGTTATAACAGATCTTTTCTTGAAATAGATTCTCACAAAAATCAAATCTCAAACATCAAACACACAGATTCAAAGTCAAAGATAACTGTCATTTACATTTTCATTCATAGATGATCATCCACCTTGCATATACACAAAGTCTTTCAGCAAAATTAAAGAGATGATTTTTCAAAAACTTAGTGAACCCCCTTAAAGTCATTACAAAACATATAAATAGGTCGCCAGACCAATAGTTTGAACCAAAGGTAAAATTAACTCGAAGGAGTTAATGAGAAACTACCCTAACTGCATAACTGAAACTAAAAAAACGACTAGACTCACTGGCAAACAACTGCCAGCAGTGCTAGTCATGTCCTCGATTTCGTCTCAGTCAGATTACTCAGGTTATTATTTTGGACGGACACCATAACCACCTTTGCCGCACTCCACTCTCGATGCACCTTCGAGAACTCCTGAATTACTGTTACATGCGGCAGGCTGATGTGTATTACCCTTTGCTTCCAGAGTTCTTTCTTCCTCTTCACCATCTATACTTTGTCCCTTTGTGAATCCAAGTGATCCAGACAAACTGTGCGCATTGATTCCACTTTGGAAATCCTCGTAAAATCTTCCACAGCCAAGGATTTCTCCACTTTAATTTGTTTAATGTGGCTACTGAATTGATTAATCATTTCTGTTGTATCTTCCAAAGTCTGACTATCCTCCTTAAGCAACTGGACATCTACGCAGCGCAAATCCTTTTGCATGGTCGATGTTAAGGTTGTTAATTTGCCTCGTAGACTGGCTGATTCACTATGACCCTGTTCGATGATTTGGTTGCGCCACTCTATGCTTTCTTTGCATATAAACATTATATCTTTGTTTAACCCTGGCACTTGTCTTTCGGCAAGAAAATTCATCAAGCCATAACGCTGAATGTTGTGCATTTGCTTTGAAATCACTGCCCATTTAGTCTTTTCTTTTTGCCACGAGATTAAGTCGGCATCCAACTCCTTAATAACTTCATTAGCATCTTTGAAAATCTGAACTAAATCAGATACGTAATTGGTTGCTTGATGCACGATTGAGGTGAGCCATTCAGAGAAAATCTCTGCAATCATCTTGTTTCATTGAACCTCATCAAAGAACTTTTGATTACCTGGGGATTTTGAACTAAAGGGCACTGAGCTTTGAGACAACGGCAACGGACTGTTCTGCAGAGCATGAATATATTGGGCCATTTGCATTAAATTTTGCTTCAACTCAGCCTTGTTCTTCTCGCCCTTCCAAGTGCGGGAGATAATCCGTTGGGTCGAAGTCTTCAAATGTTTCACATTAACTGCTCTGGTTCCGACCCCCAAATCAACTCGCTCAATGGTTTAATCCGCCTTTGAAGCAGTGGCAGCATCCTTATCAGATGTCGGTTTGGCAATGTCTGCGGTCCAATGCTTTGTGTCTTCGTCAAAACCAATCATAGTCTCCATTTTTAGCCGGTTAGGCTTCGTGGATCCTCCCAGGCATTTACTCACAACATCTTCCATCGACACCGAAATAGGCACCACATTTCTTTCCTGGTGATTGAGTCACTTAACCATTTAGGTGTCAGAGTCAGCTCCTTAGATTGCTGTAATGGACACCCTAGAATGCACAAAAACTAAACCAACTGCTGATAGGAATTTAGTCAAACAGTTTGCATCCAACTCCTTATTTCTCCGTTTAATGTTTAAACCTCTTATGGCTTCGGAAATGAAATGTTTGTTTGTTTTTAAGTCTTTGCATAGGTTTAAAATCACATAACATGAACTAGAAGGAAATTACAATAATATGCAACATGAAGATTGAACTACTGCTGATATGATATTATTCCCAGAATTAATAAAGTCAAATACATAGCAGATTTTTCAACTCACTAAATACTCCAGCATTTTTGACATAATGTTCCAACGACTTCCCATCTTGCTGCTACAGTAACATGAATAGTGTCATGCTACAGTAACATGAATAGTGTCATGCTACAGTAACATGAATAGTGCCGCGCTACAGTAGCGTGAATAGTGTCGTGCTATAGTAACGTGAATAGTGTTGTGCTACAGTGCTGCTACAGTATTAATTAGTCTTCAATCAGTCCAATATCTTCATAAAATCATCCCTTCAGAATGGCATAAGCATTGGTCAAGAAGTGAAGAAGGTATGAGCAAAACACCAAATCTGCCTGTAGCTGGAGATGCACCCAATCTGCCTGTTAATGAAGCTGATAGCAATGGATTCCAAAGGCCAAAACCCAAGGGAATGATGTCTAGAATGTCACAAGAGAGGATAGACGTCCTCTAATGCCAAAAACGAATCTGCAACTCACACATCAATTTCTTCTCATATTCAACATGTTGAATGAAGCCACAAAAGCTTCCTTTTATTCTTTCTCCAAGGGTCGACCCAACTTATTTGAGCAATGTGGGATAAAAGATGTGCAATATAAAACATATTAAAATATTCACTTATGTCTCCCTTGGGTGCCCCTTTGATTTGCACACATCCCCATAAAATAAATATTAAAGTAACACTTTAATATTTTACAATTAAATTAAATGTTACTTTAATAACACTCCAGGATCCCTTTAAACCCTTCGTTAGCCCTCGGGACCATGTAGAGATAGGCTAACGCACATACACTTGGTCAACTGCTAAAGTGGGGACATTACAGTCCGCTCCCCTTGAAATTGCTTGTCCTCAAGCAATCTCAGTCCAGCCTGCTGTATCACTTGTTCATTCTCCCATGTAGCATCTTCCTCCGGCAGGTCTCTTCACTCCTTCACTATCCTGTTTCTGAGTTTCCTCTCTCTGGTGTCCAGAATAGCCTCAGGTACTAACACGAGCTTCCCCTCCTCATCCAAAGGGGGTAAATCTGCAGAAGGTACTTCACTCTGACCAATGGCTTTCTTAAGCCTAGACACATGAAATACATTGTGTACCCGACTGCCCTCTGGAAGCTCAAGCTCATAGGCGACTTCACCCACTCTACGAATCACCTTGTAGGGACCATAAAATCTAGGCTTCAGCTTCTCTGCTCCGCTCCTCTTGAGCGATGACTGCCTATATGGCTGTAGCCTCAAATACACCATGTCCCCCACCTCGAAACTGCGCTCTACCCTATGTTGGTCAGCATACAACTTCTGCTGATTTTGAGCCTGCTGTATATTCTCCTTGAGTGCTCTCAAGATATCCTGACTATCCTGCAACAGATCCTTGGCTTTGGGCCATGAAGCTTGGTGCTTCATACCCATACAATGCCATAAATGGAGTCATCCTGATGGTCATGTGATATGTGGTATTGTAACAATACTCCCCATGTGTAACCACCTGACCCAAGCTCTCTACTGTGCAGTTACATAGTTCTGTAAATAACCTTCCACCCATTTATTTACTATCTCCGTCTGCCCATCTGTCTGAGGATGGTAGCTCGTACTAGGTGTAAGATCTGTACCGCACAGCTTGAACAACTCCTGCCAAAAGGCGCTCATGAACTTGCTATCCCTGTCACTAACAATAAATCTTGGTAGCCCATGCAACCTAAAAATCTCTCTGAAGAACAAATCCGCCACCTGAGCTGCTGTGTAAGAAGAAGGAATAGCAAAGAAGTGAGCAAACTTCGTCAATCTGTCTACCACCACATAAATGCAATCTCTTCCTTGCACTCGTGGTAAACCAGTGATGAAGTCCATAGAAATGCTTTCCCATTTCCTGTCCGGAATGAGCAAGGGCTGTAGTAAACCTGCAGGAAATGTGTGCTCTCCCTTATTCTGCTGACAAACTGCACACTCCCTGACATACCTCTGAACATCATCCTTGAGCCCCCTCCATGAGAACCGCTCTCGGATCTGCCTGTAGGTCTTGAAGACCCCTGGATGCCCAGCTGTAGGCGCATCACGAAATACCCTCAGTATCGCCTCTCTCAACTATGATAACGGAATCAAATAAACCCTGTCCTGAAATCTAATCAATCCATCTATCACCTCATAGCGATCATCCTGTATAGTACCTGAAATCAACCCAAAAGCCCAAGTATCTCCGACATACTCTGCTATAATCTTATCCCTCCAATCTCCTGTAATCTCTGCAAGAGCACAAATGTGAGGTCTTCTGGATAAGGCATCAGCTGCTACATTCTTCTTTCCTTTGACAAACTCAATGTCAAAGTCATAAGCCTGCAATTTAGTGACCCACTTTTGCTGCCTGTCATTCAAGTCTCGCTGGCTCATGAAATACTTTATGTAATGGACACCCCGGAATGCCCAAAAACCATACCAACTGCTGCTAGGAATTTTATCAAACAATTTGCATCCAACTTCTTATTTCTCCATGTAATGTTTTAAATTCCCTTATGGCTCCAGAAATGAAATGTTGGTTTGTTTTACATGGAATTGAAATCACAGAATATGAACAAGAATGAAACTACAATAATATGAAACTGGAAATTGAACTACTGCTGATATGATATTATTTTCAGAATTAATCAAATACATAGCAGATTTTTTCAACTCACTAAATACTCCAGCAATAATGCTCCATCAAATGTTTTCCAATCTTGCTGCTACAATGACATGAATAGTGCTGCGTGAATAGTGCTGCATGAATAGTGCCACGTGAATAGTGTCATGTGAATAGTGCCACATGAATAGTGCCCGCGTGAATAGTGTTGCGGACCGTAGCTGGAAATACACCCAAATAGTGTTGCTGCCTGTAGCTGGAAATGCACCCAGAATGCACCCAATCTGCCTGTTAATGAAGCTGAAAGCAATGGATTCCAAAGGCCAAACCCCAAGGGAATGACGTCTAGAATGTCACACGAGAGGATAGACGTCCTCTAATGCCAAGAAAGTGTAGTGTCGTAAATTGTACGCACTTGCTAGGGTGGTACAATTTCACACCTAGTTTAGCACCCGCCTTGGCGCATTTTGCATTTTGCATTACATTTCCCCTTTAGCACTTAATTAATCAAATTAATTAGGTCTAAGGTTCTTCCACATCATAAAGTCGGGCCCTTTTCATTAAAGTGTGCCCCTTTCATTTTATTCTTCCAATACATCATTTAATCAAAAACCCTAATTAGGTCCTGTTTTGAACTTGGGGGCTTGATTTCGGGGGTCAAAACATCTCGAAATCACCTGTAACTTCAGGATTCTCTCTAAAATCATCATATCTGACGGCCCTGAAAATTTGGTGAAAAGTTGTCGGGACCATGGCGCCCGAAGAGGACCATGGCGCCCGGAGTGCACACGGTCCCGGACATTTTTTCCGAAATTTTAGGAGCACAATCCAATCATAAAATAAAGCTTAAACCCAAGAAATTGGCGGGAGATTCAATCTCTAAGTCGGCCTAAAGTTGAAATTAAGACCTAGGGTTTCATATATAAGAGCTCTCTTTCTTCATTTGAAAGGATCCAAATTTTGGTTTCAGGGACCTTCTATGCAGCGAAAGAGCAGATCTTTGAAGACTTCAACAACATTCAACATCCATCCATCAAGCATTCATCAATTTCACTCATCCATTTAGGGCTTTGAAGGCATTGAAGAGCAATAAGGGATCACCGACTGAAGATTGGCTTGTACCCCTCCCTTGGGGGTTGGGTATGATTTCATGTTGTTTTCATGTCTTTGCATAAGCCTCATTATATCATTTGTATTCATGCTTTAGATCACTTTGCATCTTGATTTGGAGCATTTACATTATCATTTACAAGCAATTAGGGTTTACTTTCTAGGTTGCTCTAGTTTGCTTACTTGCATTTTAGGATCTTGCACACACACAAGGTCTGCACACACACTATTTTTACAATACAACTTGGCTATTCGTGGAGGTAGAAATCACCAAAGCAGGGGTTTGACTAAGGCAAAACCCTATATAGCCGCCCACCATACCTTTTCAGATATAAGTGCAGGTTTCAGGATTCGGACGACGCCGCAAGTTGCAGATCCGACGGAAGCAGACGGAGACTGAACTTCACACCAAATTCCAGCCCAGAAAGCTAGGACAGGGGCGTGGGGCGCCCTGGTCCTGCCAGGACAGGGGCGCTAGGCGCCCTGGTCTCTGGGACAGGGGCGCTGGGTGCCCTGGTCCTCCTGACAGACAGCATTTCCGACAGTTTTCCAGAGTGCAAAACAGCAGTTTTAGGTGCAGTTTCAGGTGCAGAATCAGGACAGTGGCGCTCGCGCCCCCGTCCCGAACATTTCCACTCAGATTTTGACTCCGGGTACGCATTTGCATTTTGGTCTTGTCCTTGTGTTTACAGCTTTCCATTGTTTAAGTTCAATTCTGCAATCTTGTTATTAGTTCATACTTGCATTTTGGGGTTAGGAATTGAACTTGCATAATCTTACCTTTCAATTACAACAAAGGAATAGAAACCCTAATAGGTAGCCCGTGGCTCTCTCTTTCACCAAAAAGAAGTAGCCAATTGTGCGATACCTCTAGGCTCTTTCGTATTCCGTAATGTGTGACAAAAGGTAGGATTAGGACATGTTAGCCTAGTCTCGCTTTTTCCCCCACACATTTTGGTGAACCCGACGTGAATCTTATTATTGCTTTCTCTTGAATTACATTTGTTAAATCTAAATCTAGATTTAGCGTGTTTCATTTAAGTTTAATTTTCATAAAAAAAAAAAGAAAAAAAAAAAAAAGGGAGTGTGTTTTAAGTTTCATGCAATTTTTATCTCAAAATGTCAAATTTTTATTTGCAAGATGTTCATATTTGTGATGATTATGAGTTAGATGAAGCTTTAGATGAGTTTTTGAAACCTAAAGATACCAAACCTTCATTTTACCAAAAACTCATAAACATTGTTACTATGCCATTTCGTTGTGATGAGAAAGATAAGTCGAATGATTCCTCTCAAGGGTACATTCCTATCAACTCTTCCACTAAATCTAGTAACATGGTTGTTTCCAATGATCCCCTCTATGAAGAGATATCTCCTTTTGAATCAAAAGATAAACCTTTTAATAGATATGATCATGCTTTGTGGGATGATGCCCTTGATGACTTTGTGGCTCCTAAAAAACGCTCCCTTCATGAGGATCCTTTTGTGCAAGAAGATGACATTATCCCTACATTTCCTAGTGATGGCATTTCCTTTTCCAACAAAATTCCCACTAGAGATGATGAATTAATGATAAATGCTTACCCTTCTCCTAAAGTTTGTCTTACCCATAAGCATCCCTTAGAGAAAGAAGATGAAATAAAAAGCAATTTCCTTAATTCTCTCTCCCCTAAAGATCATATTGAACATATTTTGAGGAAAGAGAATGAGTTTAACACATCTATTGATGCTCTCCCTCCTAAGGATGAGGAATTAATAAACAATGTTATCTCCTCTCCCGAAATTGACAATGCTTCAAACACTCCTTTCAACAACTTCACTATTTGGGATGAACCATTAGAAGAAGGTGTAGATTATTCTCTACCCTGTGAGAGAACCCTAGCCAAAGGGGATGAAATCAAGATTAAAAACTCCCTTGATAGTTTCTCACCTTCCCTGAATCTCAATTATTCTCCCTCTAAAAATAAAGCATCTCCCTCTCCTCAACTTGGTTCTACTCATAAGGAAACCCTAGCTCAAAGCAAGATGGTTAACATCTCTTTCAAAGATCTCCCTCTCAAAAGTGAGACTTTAGAGAGTAATGTTGATTCTTCTCCTAGAGAGTTTATTCCCCATGTAGATCCTTTGATGATAGAGGATGATATGACCTTTCCTAGTATTACTTTTCCTACTAGAACATCAACCCGTGATAAAATTGATTTAATCCGTGATAAGATTTTAGTGCAAGAGAAGACTATCAATAATTTTTCCAATACTTTTGTTCATTCCTCTAAACCATCCTTAATCAATTTGATACATGTGAATGAAACACCTAAAAAACCTCTCTTCACTGTCCAAGATGCTTGTCCTTCTCAAAATTCTCAACCTTTAAATAAGCCTATCTTAGTGGTTCAAGGCGGTTATGCTAATGATTCTTTTTGCACTCCTAAGAAACCTATTATTACTGTGCAAGGAGGTTATTCTACTAAGAGCCCTTATGAGTATGCTAAACAACTTAGAAATGCGAGATTTCTATTTAGCAACTTTGGAGGCTTAATTTGCATAATACGAATTTCAGCCGATTTAACCTTTTTGTGCGATTTTGGTTAGACGCATTTTCACTTAATTACAAAGTTCGCCCTTTGTGAAATTCGGCCATTTTATGGAAAATGTGCGAACTTTGTTCTTTTAATTTTCAAACGCCCAACTTAGCCTTTGTTAAAATTCAGCCATTTTAGCTAAAATGTGCGATTTTCATCATTATGTTTAAAGCCCCTTTTCACTAAGTTTTAAAGAACTCGGGCCATTTGTCTAAAATGAGTGTTTTTCCCCTTAGCTTTTAAATGCCTAGTTCTTTTGGCTATAGAATTCGGTCATTTAGACTTAGATGAGTGAGCCCTTTTTGTTTAATTTCTTTGCTCTTTCAATGGAACTCGGGGTTTTCACTAAAATGGCGAACTTTATTTTTGCATAATTTAAACCTTTAAGACACTCGCCTTAGCCAAAATTCGAACACTTTACAAGAAATGAGTGATTTTTCGTTTTCATTGTTTTCTTGCAAAAGGATGGAAATCGCCAAAACTTTTTCAACGCATCCCTTTGCCTTATGAAATTTGCGACTTTGAACAAAATGTGTGGTTTTCGTTTAAAAAACAGTCCTTTCATAAAATTCGGCATGGCCTTTTATCAGGTCTTTTCTCGGGTTTGAGAGGCAATTAAAAAAAATCGTGTGGGTTATTCTCGGCAAATTGAAGGTGCGATGAAAACAACTTTCATTTTTGATGCCCAAGCTCACGAATTTGGAAATTTTACATGAAATGTGCAATCTTGTGTTGCTCGACCTAGCAAACTTAGGATTCTTGAAAAAAATGCGCGATTTCAGGGGAAAACGCACGAGTTTGCCCTGAACGGTTTCAAACGCTCTTTTCTGCTAAGTGACTTTGGGCTTCCTGACAAAAACACACGACCTTCGACTCACATTTTGCCCTTTACCTAATGATTTTTAGGCAATTTGAGGATTCGGCACAATTTTCTTTGTTTCCTTATGCAAGCCTCTCTCTCTTTATCGAGCAGACTTCAAAAACAAATAGGGTCCTTGTTTGAAGAAAATGGGGTGTGTGTGTGACACACACAATACAAAGGAGGTTCGAATTGTTTTAAAAATCAACTCCATTGGAAAGAGTCGAGGGGAAACTTAAAGCTCAGATTGAGAGTGCCAGGGCCGAAGGATGAAGATCCAACGTGCAAGATCAAAATGATGGCCATAGAGAAATGCTTGTGAGGAAGGACCAAACCAATGTCGGTTTTCCATGTCTCTTGAAGACAGTTGCAACACTCAAAATGCTACCCAAGAATGTGCAAAACCAAAAATTACACAGCCAAAAAATTCCAGAAAGTCATTTTTTTGTAAAAATAATGCCTTATTGTAAAATAGCTACCTATGGGTCCCCATTAATGCATTTAAAACAAGGGGGACACGGGATAGTTATTTCCTAGCTACCTGATTGGCAAAATTGATATAAAACAGTTGCCAGTAGCTAAGAAAGTGGTTGAAGGAGGCAGCTGGGAAGTTATGGAAGTTACTAGGTATGGGCTAAAGCTGTCAGGCTTCTAGAAGGCAGATCCCAGCCATTGGGTGCAGCCAATCTTGTCCCTTGATCCAAAATGTAAAATCTTTAAAAGGCAAGGCCTCTCTCATTGTAAAGGGTTAGAAATTTGGAAGCTAGATAGTTAGATTTTAGCAGTTAGAATTAGAAGTAGCTACAGTTAGCAAATTAGGAGTAGAATAGAGTTGCTGAAAAAATTGTTGTAATGACAGTTGAAACCAATATATGAACATTGAAGTATGGTGTTTGTTATTTTTGTTTTCTCTCGTTTGCATGGTTTTCCTTCAGCTGGTTAAGTAGAGTTCAGTGATTTTAATGGTGAGGGTATCCGATTTGATTTCAGGTTCATACCATTAGGGGCCTGCTGATTGTAGGTCACCGTGTATGGTTAGTTTGAACCTTACTATTGTGCTTAGTTCAACTATAGGTATTTGTGTTAGGCCGCACTAGAATTGGGTGCCTAAATGAGTACCTCCAGTCTGAAAATCCTTCATTCCCTTGGAGCTTGCACTATCTCTATGAAGTTGTGAGAATATCTCTGGCGAAGCAAGGGTTAGTTCATGGAAATCTGTCTACCTGAAGCACCAACCATTTCTATCTTTGTACTTAGGTCTCCTAATCCCTATTCCTTTTGCATTTATTTTACTAGTCTGAGAATCATAGCATCGTCAGATGCAGACCAACTCGTTGTAACCGTAAGCCCCTTGTGTTACCAGCAAAACACATCAAACCGTTGAGTTATCCTAAGTCGTCAAGACCTGACAATTGGAACCTTGAGGTTGTCCCCTTTGATCATTTGAAACAACATTAGGGATCTCCTTATTCAAGAGAGGATAGGATACTTAGCATTCTATTTTGTGTTGACTAGAAAAAGTAGAAGTACAATTTTCACCATCAACAAGTTCCAATTGTTGCAAGTTGAATTTTGAAACAATGATACTTGAACTTGATATTATCATTTTAATATTTTGATGTTGAACCTTGAAGTATATGATGCTATGATGGTATAAACTATGATCATGATGCTATGATTACAAGTTTATGGTGTTTTTGTTGTTTATATGATATTATGTTGCATTCTAATCTTAATTCATGCTTATAGGCTGCATATATATATATATATATATATATATATATATATATATATATATATATATCTGTTTGTGTGTGTGTACTAACGAACCCAAACCCCATTTCAAAATTTTGCCGTACCAGTGAACTGGTTCTTCGAACCTTGAATTAACCCCCTTAATTTATATTTTTGGATTTTTCCCAATTACAAACACAAACACCCGTTAGGGTTAGGAAATGATAATCAAACGCTGCTGAAAGGAACCCTTCCACTTTCTGATCACCAAGACCCCAGTGGGAAGGTGAGAGCATATGGTGATAAGGGGATTGTTAGCTTAATAATCAACTGGAAATTTCAATGCAAATTACAATGTTAGGCGGTAAGCCAGCCCCTTCCACTTATCTAGCTAGTGATAGAGATTTCCACAGCAGTTTGGCGATGCAACCAGCCAAATTACAAGATCTAAGAAACTGAAATGAGCAACAATCACTCAACCACTTATCCAATGGGAGGACTGAAAATGAAATTACAATCTACTCGATCAATTATCTAGCGGGAGGATAGTATTACAATAACAAAGAAAGGCGGCAAGCCAGCCTCTTCCACTTAATCAGTGGGTCTGATGTTACAATCCAGAAAGAAGTAGCTATTAGTACTACTAATCAGCTTTACAATAAAGAGCATGAGATTTTAGATTAAGAACATCACTGTCCAATCGTTGCAAACGATAATATAAGCACTCCCAAAACCAACACAGACCAACCATACCAGGAACACACTCCACACTATCAATTTTCAGATTCTAATATGCAAACCACACGTTGGAAAAACGCAGACCAGCAACTTAAAACTCACCAAAATGCTCACAACTTTGTCCACACTCAACAGAATGGCCCCAAATCAGATGCAAATGAAAGCCAGAAGATAGGTGATGAAGCTAGGACTGATAAAACACATCAAACAGACCCCAAACTATTTTGCACGCATCCCAAGGCAATTACAGCAAGGTACGGCCAGGGAGAAAATTATTTGCATTAAAAAATTCAAGACTCAAAGATAGGCACTAAAAACTTACAGATATGATCACCTATAGCATAGAGAAATAATGAGCCGGTACCCACAATGAACGAACGCACCGGCAGAGTGATATGAATGAAAATAAGCTACAACCACACCAAAACCAGCAACCTGGAACACACACAACACTCCAAAATCAGAAAACTCGAACACACACTTTGCAATGAATCCATCCATTCTTCTGAGTGAAGAACAGTCCCAAATCTCAACTGGTCGCTATCTTTCAAGCGAGAAGCTAAGCATACAGTCTAGGAGGTAAGCATTCCTCGAAGCATTCCAACAACACTTTGGCAGCACTTCGTTATAATATTCATGGATGATCCAAATGAGAGCCTAAGGCCTTTATTTATAACCTCTCACCAGGCCAAATTCAAATTCAAACTCACTCCAAATGGCGCCCAAATCAAACGTACTTTCATTTCCTCCTAATTCGGCGTTGGCATTTCATTTCATTCCCTTAGCATATGGCGTCCAAGTTAAAAACCTCCCTTGGTCACACTTTTTGGATAACTTATGGCATAAAATAACATTAATAAAATTGCACTATGGCGTCCCAAAATGAAGGTGAAATATTTCGCCAAAAGACAGGATAAAGTAATATTTCCTTCTCTAAGTCGCCCAAGTTTGAATGAAGTAAATGTAAGCCAAAGTCATTAAAATATGCCCTCTTCAAAAACTAACAACTACCTACATCGAGTTGAGGCCAAGGTAATGAACTGCATTGCCAAAAATAGACAGCTGAGCTCGAACACAGGAACCTACCAAAAATAGCACTGCTATAAATAGCATTTACTAAAAATAGCATACTGCTAAAAATAGTAAGTGTTCCAAAAGTCATTTTCACCACATTCTAAGCGATCTTCGCAACTTACTAAAAATAGTAAGTTCGGAAAAGTATTCAGGCTCACTTGCATGTTACATCATTGCCAATCTCTCAGAAAACCCAGAAGGAATCCGAAATCCAAACTGATAAACTCCTCAAATGCACCCCTGGAAAACAACAAGGATTTCTCCTAGAAAATAGGAAACCCTAATTTTTGCTTCCAACTAGCATACGGGTCTCCAAAATAGGCTAACAGCCAACTGAACTGGCTTCAGCTGAGAAGGGGAAGATTACAATTCAATTCGCCCTCCCCAAAGATTGCTTGTCCTCAAGCAATTGCAAGTCTGGATGCTGCAGAATCTCCTCATTCTCCCGAGTAGCATCCTCCACAGGCAAATTCTTCCACTTCACCAAATACTTCTTGATTGCTCTTCTCCTCAAGGAGCATTCCCTGAAATCAATGATCCTTCCTCATCCAAAGACGGTAAATCTAAAGAGACCACAACATTGTGTCCAAGTGCCTTCTTGAGGCGAGACACATGGAAGACATTATGAACCTTGCTACTCACCGGTAGCTCCAACTCATAAGACACAACACCGACCCTCCTAATGACTCTGAATGACCCATAGAAACGCGGCTTAAGCTTCTCTGCTCCACTCTTCTTATGAGTAGACTGTCTGAAAGGCTGAAATCTAAGATAGACCATATCTCCAATCTCAAACGAACGCTCTACACGTTGTTGATTAGCGTACAACTTTTGTTGATTCTGCACCAGCTAGAGGTTTTTCTTCAAAGCCTTCAAGATATCCTGACACTGCTGCACCATATCCCTAGCTTGAGGGGCTTTGTTATCACTAAACATCAAATCAGCAAAGCTGGGAGCCTCGTAACCATACAGTGCCATGAAAGGAGACATCCTAATGGACATGTGATATCAGGAGTTGTAGCAATATTCCGACAAATGTAGCCATCTCACCCATGCTTTCTTTTGTTCCAGGACATAGTTTATGAGATAGCCTTCCAACCATTTGTTCACAATCTTCATTTGACCATCAGTCTGTGGGTGATAACTCGTGCTTGGAGTAAGCACTCTGCCACACAATTTGAAAACCTCTTGCCAAAAAGTGCTTAGGAACTTGTTGTCCCTATCACTTACAATGTTCTTTGGCAGCCCATGCAATCTAAACACCTCATGAAAGAACACATCAGCAACCTGAGCTGTTGTAAATGAGCTGGTAATGGCAAAAAAATGAGCAAACTTAGTCAATCTATCCACCACCACATAGATACAGTCCTTGCCATTAGCTCTAGTTAACCCGGTGATGAAATCCATCGAGATACTTTCCCATTTCTGATTGGGAATAAGTAGAGGTTGCAACAAACCAACTGGGTGAGTGTGCTCATTTTTTATCACTGGCAAGTGTGACACTCCCTGATGTAGCTCAACACTTTATTTTTCAAGACCTTCCAAGAGAACCTCTCACGAATCTGCTTATAGGTCTTGAAATATCATTGATGACTAGCAAGAGGAATGTCATGGAAAGTCTGTAGAATCTTCTTTTTGAGCTGAGTTTCAGGTAACAGAAAGATTCTACCCTTGTAGAGTATCAACCCATCAACCACCTTGTACCTTTCATCATGAAAAGTACCCTCGATAATGCTGGTTGCAAACTGATTTTTTTGCATAATCAGAAAACAACAAGTCCCTCCAATCAGTAGTGAGCTCACACAAAGAGCTCAAATGGGGCCTTCTTGAAAGTGCATCAGCTACGATGTTCTTGCCTTTGACATAGTCAATGTCAAAATCATAAGCTTGTAGCTTACTTACCCACTTCTGCTGCTTTTAATTCAAATCCTTCTGATGCATGAAGTGTTTGAGACTATTGTGATCCGTCTTGATAACAAATTTGCTCCCCACCAAGTACTGCCTAAACTTGGCTAATGCGTGCATGATTGCAAGCATCTCTTTGTCATAGATGGAGTAAGTTCTTTCAGCTCCTCGTAATTTTCTACTCTCAAACACAATTGGGTGCTTCTCTTGCATCAAAACAACACCAACACCTTCTCCTAATGCATCACACTAAAGCTCAAAGGGCTTGGTGAAATCTGTTATAGCCAAGACAAGGCACAAGCTCATAATCTCCTTGAACTTGTCAAACACTCCTTGTGCCTTTTCTGACCATACAAAAGCTCCTTTCTTGGTGAGATCTGTGAGGGGGGCAGCCATTCTGAGAGTAGCCCTTCACAAACCTCCTGTAGAAGCCACATAGACTCAAGAACCCCTTCAGATGTGTCAAGTTCTCAAGTGGAGGCCAATCCACTATTGCACTACTTTCTTGCCTTCATCCATAAACTTTAGCTCCATTGTTTGCAGATTGAGAGTGATCTCACCAAGAGATCATAGCCACTCAATGCCAAGTACTACATCATCAGTTCCTCCAATATTCACCACATAGAAGTCATCCTTGACTTCATAATTTCCCAATCTTAGAGACATACTGGATACCATTTGGTTGCAAGAGATAGTTGAACCATTAGCTACCATGACTTTGAATCCTTCAACCTCATCAGTTATCAAGTCTCTCTTTGCAACAATCCTTTCATCAATGAAATTGTGAGTTGCCTCAGTACCAATAAGAGCAATAACTTGGTGCTCTCCAAGCACTCCCCGAACTCTGAATGACTCATTTTGTGAAGGCTAGACAATTGTGCAACTACACACCCACTATCTTGATCACTTTCAAGCTCTTCAGGAACCTCTTCATACTCACTCTCCTCCATGTCAGCCTGCTGTCCTGAATTTTTAAGAAACTGATCCATCAACAGAATAAGCTTCCATTTGATGTGCATTGCCCTTTCCATGACACCTATGACCTGGGGCCCAAGGTTCCTTACAAGAGTAACACGATTTTTTTCTCTGGAGCTCTTGTCGGAGCTCTTCATCCATCCGAGAAGGGAACTTCTTGGTCTGATTTGAAAACTTATTTTTATCCTTTCGATAGGGGAAAGGCTTGGATTGAAATTTAGACTTAGGGGCAGCCAACTCCATACTCCTTGACTTTTTTATGGCTTCATGCAGCGTTGGTGGATCAAACGCTTTCACCCAACCCCTCAATGGTTCTTCCAATTCTTCAGTAAAGAGGATCACAAGTCTCTTCTCCGTAATGTTTGGCACCATCACAGCTAGCCTTTGGAAATCAGCTATGTAGGTTTCTAAGGATCCCTGCTGCCTCAACTGAGTGAGTTCTTGAAACTTCACTTCAAGGTCTTTGGTATCAAATCTCTCAATGAGCTCGTTACTTGTTAGTGAACTCATTGTAGGTCACAATAAGACCATGGCCAAGAGTAACCAAACCATGGTACCACCACTCGTGAGCAGCCCCATCCAAATGCAGAGTGGCAAACTTGATTGCATCCTCCTCCGACATCGATCTCAGAGACAAATAATTGTCCAACTTTTGCCCTGACGCTCTAGCCGAACACTTATCACTCCCATCAAAATGTGCTAGAGTCACCTTTCCAAGAGCTTGTCGATAGTCTCTCGGAGTAGAGGAACAGTTGTCATATCTCCCACCTCTTCTTTCTTTGGTTCATGAATTGGTCTAGGGATATTCTGGATCTCAGCTGGAAGAGAAGCATACTCCATGTAACTAGTCCTTATCTCATCATCCATTGGGATCTCCACTTTAGGTTGTGGCGCTTCTCTTGGAAGGAAAATAGGTTGTAGGGGCCTTGAAACTGATCCTCCAAGTGTTCCTCCATTATGGCTTCCTTGATTACTTCCATTACTATTCCCTCTAGGGTTATTAGAGATGCTGGTGGTCTGATTAGGAGTTCCAACAACGTTCTGATTAAGCTTAGCCAATAACTGTGACATTAAATCCATCATGGCATTGAACTGTCTTTCTACTCTGGCATCAGGAACCTCATTCTATTCTGTTGTTCTCTCTACCATAGTGTCAACCGTTGCCTCTTTGTTTTTCAAAACCTCTGAAAAAGTCTCTTCAACTGGCACTACTAGAATCTGATACTGTTGTCTTCTTTTCTCTCTATTGTTGTAACGGATGTCTCTGTCACTCATGGAGAACTCTGATCAATGCAAGAAAACCAGCTTTGATACCATTGAAATAACCCCCTTGATTTTTTTTTTGGATTTTTCCCAATTACAATCAACACAAACTCCCGTTAGGGTTAGGAAATTATAATCAAACACTGGTGAAAGGAACCCTTCCACTTTTGGATCACCAAAAGCCCGATGTGGGAAGGTGAGAGCATACAGTGATAAAGGGATCATTAGCTTAATAATCAACTGGAAATTTCAATGCAAATTACAATGTTGGGCAGTGTTGTGACCTTTTTCACACATTGCCCCATTGCAAATGGGGACCCTCTCTTTTCCTGCTTTCTAGGATTTTGTTAGTATCCTGTGACCTTTTGCTGCAGTTTCACCAAGCCTTGTCCAGTTCAGAACATTTCAGGCCCCGATGATTGAAAGTAAGTTTTTTGCAAGTTATGTGATTCGAAAGTGTGAACACCACCAGAGTGCTTAGAGAGGCCAAAGGACAAAGATCGCAATTGATTTGGATGAATTTGGACAACTTTCTATTTTTAGAAAGTTTGCTTTTTTGCTTTTTCCTATTTTTTAGGAAGTTTCGTTTTTGGCATTTTTAGCCCAATCCTCGGTATGGCTATTTTTAGAAAGTTTTTCCTATTTTTTAGGGATGTTTGCTTTTTGCTTTTTCAGAATGGGAACCTAGGGTTTACACTTGTGCCACTGACCTGCTTCAACCAGAACTCAAAAATTCCAAGTTTTGACCTAAAAAAGCTAAATCCCTAGATTTTAGGCTTTTTGCTTTTTCGGGATGCAAACCTAGGGTTTACACTTGTACTACTAACCTGCTTCGACCGGAACTCGAAAATTCTAAATTTTGACCTAAAAAAGCTGAATCCCTAGATTTTAGGCTTTTTGCTTTGTCCAGGATGCAAACCTAGGGTTTACACTTGTACTACTGACTAGCCTCGACCGGAACTTGAAAATTCCAATTTTGACCTAAAAAAGATGAATTCCTAGATTTTAGGCTTTTTGCTTTTTCCGGGATGCAAACCTCGGGTTTACACTTGTGCTACTGACCAGCCTCGACCAGAACTCGAAAATTCCAAGTTTTGACCTAAAAAAGCTGAATCCCTAGATTTTAGGCTTTTTGCTGCTTCAGATGATCCACCTAAGCATGGATTTCAAATTTCAAGTTAATCTAGTTAAATTAGATTAAACTGTGAAATTTTGAAATTTCTTTGAAAATTCTTCTAAGTCTGGCTAACAAGGGTCGTGAAGTGTTTCTGCAGGTTCAAACCCCATCACGAAGGTTGAAGAGGCCATGAAGGAGCCTTGCATGAAGTCTGCCATGCCTTAGGAGGCTGTGTGGGTGCTCTCATCAAAGTCCACCATGCCTTAGGGAGGCCATGTGGGTGCCTTGCCTAAAGTCCACCATGAGTTTAGAGGTCACATGGGTGCCCACTCTAAAGTCCGCCCCACCTAAAGAGACCATGGAGGAGCAAAGGTTGAAGTCCGCCCAAGGCTGAAGAGGCTATGTGGGTGCCAAGCTCCAAGTCCGCCCTGCATAATGGTGGTCATGTGGGTGCTAAGGTTAAAGTTCGCCATGCCAATGGGGGTCACATGTGTGCCTACTCCAAAGTCCGCCATGGGTTGAAGGGGCCATGAAGAGGCCAAGCCAAAGTCCGCCAAAGCTTGAGAAGCCATGAAGGGGCTAAGGTTGAAGTCCGCCCAAGAGGAGGGATGCCTAAAGTCCGCCCTAGGAGGTGTCTCCAAAGTCTGCTCAAGGTGGAAGTGTAGCCTAAAGTCCGCCCAAGCAAGAAGAGGGGCCATGAAGGAGCTAACGCCAAAGTCCGCCCAAGATGGAGAAGATACCAAAGTCCGCCCAAGCTTGCCAAGTGTTGGGAGCAACCTCCAAAGTCCGCCATAGGCTAGGAGGGTCCAGGGTGTCATAGCCAAAGTCTGCCAGGATGATGGAGACCTTGAGGGTGCCTACTCCAAAGTCTGCCCCACCTAGAGAGGCCATGAAGGAATCAACACCAAAGTCCGCCAAGGAAAAGGAGGCCATGTGGGAGCAAGAGTCAAAGTCCGCCCCAATGCCTTAGTCAAATTTTCACTTTAATGGAGGCCATGAAAGGAGTTCTAGCCAAAGTTCGCCATACCTTGGAGAGGTTGGCAAAGTTCGCCAAAATTTGAAAAAGATGGAAATAAAATTCGAAAAATCAACCTACACATGGAAGGTCAAACAAAGTCAACATGATGTCACAAAATCCACAGAGATTTCAAAATTAAATCCAAAATGAAGAAATATCTAAATAAAAAAAAAAATCCTCAAAATAAATCCAAAATGGAAAGTTTTTTTTGAGAATATTGAGAGAATATTAAAAAATTATTGAGATATTAATTCAAAATGTAAAGTTTTTTTTGAAAGGGAATATTGGAGGATTGATGAATATCTTCAAACTTAAATCAAAATGGAAAGTTTTTTTAGAATTAGAAGTATGAGTTGGATGATTTTAGGGGTTTTGCTTAAACCTTGTCTACAAATACTTCATTATCAAATTCATTATTACACCAAGAAGTTCAAAATTACTAAGGAGAGCATATGTCAGTTTGAAGATCATCTGGAGGAAATTCTAGATATTGCTGGAAGTGGGATAATATTTTTTGGCAGAAGGCTTACAGATTTTTGGAAAAAGGCATCTTTTCTTAATTTTCTCAATATTTTGGAGAAAAGTCTAGCCTTATTCCTATCCAAGTCAGAGGTGAAATTAAGATTGTGAATTTTCTGAATATTTTCCAGAATTTAGTAAATGATTTTTTTTCGAAAATTTTGGAGAAAGAAAATCAATTTTTTTGGCTAACACTTGATGGTGACTTCAACCGACCTCAAGGCTGAGGGTCTGGAGGTGAAAATTCAATTTTTGTGGCTAAGTATGAGAGTGAAAAATGGAAAATTTTCCAACACTTAGCCATTTTGCGGCCCCGTTATTTTTTTCGAAATTCTGTAGAATTTTTCCAACTTAAAGTTTTCATCATTCATCTGTAGGTCTTAAGCACCATGAAGTTCCAGGTAGATAAAGATGCTCCTCCAAAGTCAAGGATGACTTCCAAGTGGAAGAACATCAGCAACACCAACCTCGAACACATCAATCTGAGGGAGTTTAAGAAGCGAATGTTTGGTCTGGACAACCTTGTGCCTACCACCATTGCGCGAAAAATGATGAAGAGTGGTATTGTGTACGCTGTTGGCTTCCTCCCCACCATGCAGTGCAATGAACTAGTAGTTGAATGTGCCAAACACTACAACCCCATCAGTAGGGATATTGTTGCACCTGATGGAAGAGTGTTGGCGAATGTCAGCGATGAGGCCATCAGAGAGGCCTTCAAGATCCCTGAGTACCACAACGCAATATATATGACCAAGGACGAAGCTGACAATTTGTACCACGATCACTTGGAAGAATATGATGCCATAGTTAATCATTCCTGGCTAGACAAGCCGAGGAAGGGCGCCTCCAAACTCCAGAGAAAGAGCCTAGTGAGCATACTTCAAGGAGGACATTGGGGACATGATCGTCTTGCTCAATAGAGTAATAGGAAATCCTCAGGGAGCTCCATTCAAACCCTAGATGTATTATTTCATTAACGAAATAATTAATGGAGTAAAAATGATAGACTGGGCCCGTATGATCAGTGACAACCTAGACAGCCAGCTAAGGAATCTGGAGGCAAATAGGACTTTCTTCATGAGTTCTTACTTGTTCTATTCTTTAGCCAGGACCTACAGGTACAGAGGTCTCACTTGTAGAGGAGAAGTTGGGAACAAGGAGAACCAATTTCCGGTATATGATTGCTATCCCCAGCTCCATATGGAGGAGAAGTTCCATTTCAAAAGGGTGAATGATGCCTTCCTGATGCACATTACCCGGACCATTCAAGGTGGCCTACACCAGAGGCTCTCTCAAGAGTCTATGGACTTCATCGATCGGTTCAGGTGTTGGTACATCCAATATCCAAAGTTCACTTACCTCCGAATTTAGGGATTCTCTGGGCCCCCATACAAGCTTTCAGCTTACCCTACCAACCGAGTGGTGTTGCTCGAGGTTGTGAGACAATTGGAGGAGTATATAGTGATTCAAAGGGATAAGCAGAAGAAGGCAGGGACATCCTCACTTACAATTGGTAATGGGCTGGAAACATGTCCATCATCATAGGCTGTAGCTACCGCTGAGAAAGAACTGGCCTGGTATCCCTTCTACCAATACAAGGCAAAAAAAGATTTCGATCCATTCCATAAGATAAAGAAGATCGAAGGGACAACGTTTGAGCACAGACTGGATCTGGAAGACTACTGGGCTAATGCAGTCGATAGGTTCTGGTCAAGAATTCCTTTAAGTATGGTGAGAGCAACGGAAGTGTTCAAAGTTGCCGATCAGGTGGAAGAAAGCCTAGAACTTCAGCAGCCGAGTTTTGAGAAGATGAAGAATGAACCTATAGTCTTCATAGATTGGACAGAGGGAGAAAAATCAGATCTAGCAAACCTCATGAGGTCGGTGGTTGAGTACTCAAGGTGGTGGGCATCTGAAAAGACAAAACAGTTGGAGGCCAAAGGTGTGGTTCTAACTTATGAATTAATGGGAGTGGATGATACTCTCTCCGTCCACCCTTGTACCTCCGTCGGTGATGCTCGGAATCCGAAAAGTGTTGGATCTCGAAAGAGAAAGGAGTTAGGTGGAAGCTCCACAAAGTGCACAGGGAAAAGGGTTGTAGTTGAGAGAAGAGAATCCAACGAAAGTCACTCCATCCTAAGTGTTGCTTCCATTGCGCCTAATCAGAGTACAATTGGCGAACAAGAGATGAACATCTATGTGAGTGATGATGAAGTAAGAGTGCTTTCCCAGCCAGTTGAGGAAGTGGTGGAGAAGGTCTTCCGAACTCCAGACAGGGGGCAGGATGAAGCCCCTACAATCTTCTTGGATGGCATACCAGCGAACCCAGGAGAAGCAAACGATGAGTTTGATCGGAACACTTTAGAACAATCAACCATTCCTGATTGGCTAAGAGCAAGGATAAAGGCCAAGGTTCCCAAGGATGTCCACTCAATCGAGGAGGTTACCGCAGCATTCCTGGAGAAGGTGAATGAACCCGCCGTAACTAAACCGCCCAAACCAGCCAGGAAGTTCTCCCTGATTCAGAGAGACAGTGTTGGATTCAGGACAATCTAGATAGCAGTGCCCAAAGAAGGGAAGACTAGGGACAATGTCACCGCAGATGACTACAGGATTGCCACCATAGAGATGGGTAAGCCTACTCAAGACTAGGAGATCCAATATTTTGATGACTCCTGTAACGTTCTAAAGACGAGGTTGGCTCATGAGAAAGAAAAGAGGAAGAAAGTGGAAGAAGAGAACCAGCAGTGGAGGAAGTATGTTCTCCATCTTACCAGCCCACTCAACCATGAAGTCCCAGCTACTCCACCACAGCCTCTTCAGCAGGGATCAATGAAGGACTATGATGAGATGAAGGGATCATACACTCAAGAAAAGGAGTGGATTTCAGACACTGTGATACGTGCTGACACCCTAGTAGAAAACTTAGTATCAACACATGAGGCAACTTCTTTGTTGATTGATCGTATCCAGGATCTAGCATCCAATTGGGAAGAAGTGGATGAAATTCAGAATGAAATACTCCCTCACCTGAAGGTTATCCGAGGCATGTCAAAGAAGAGCTTAGTGGATGCAAGCATCATACAGACAGGAGACAGGTATGACTTCGGCACGTGGTACTATGCTCTAGTCACTCGGATTGAGGTTCTGAAGAAATCCAAGACCAAGTGTTTTGAGACAAAGGCAAGGGTTAGAGAGATCCTGGGCAAGGTATTTCGTGTGGCGTCAAAGATCTGGTAGAAGGAAAGCCTAAGGGAGAAGCATTTACAAGCAGAGATCCTAAGAGCCAGGATTCAGGCAAGCTTCTTCCGAGATTTAGGGATGATTAACAAAGGCGATCTTTCAAAGATTGCAAACTTCCTCTCTATCGATGACAACTTCCTCACCCAGGCAGTGGAGTGGGAAGGCATCCTTGCCACATGCGCCGACGATGTGGATCTCATTGACTTCTAGATTGGCGGTTTGCCAAGTGTCACCATGGAGGAGGTCAAGCTCGTGGTGTCCAGATACATTGAATCTTTGAATGAGGAAAGTGGCCACTCACCTCAGTAAAATTGGCAGCTGCGCCACTTGTCACCCTTTCGTTTGCTTGAATTGATAGTATTTCGGGAAACCCTAATTAGGGTTTAGGACTTTCAATCTTGGCCCTTGATCACTATTTGATCTTGGCCATTCGTTTATTTTTGAGAAACTATATAAGGTTGCCTCCTCTCATTTGAAAAGGGGGAGGTTTTTGATGTATTGTTGCTTAAGGTCATTTCCAGATAATATATTGCATGTGCGCTGCTTTGTAATCTCTATTATTTGAATGATTTGCATGGTTTCAATTGCCTCAACACTTAGTTAGAAATAATTTAGATTTGCTTTCATTGTTGTTAATTTGAATGAAGAATTTGATAAGTATCAATTGATGGTGTATTTCCGCTCATACTTTTGGTAAATGGATGATTTCCATTCTATCGTGCAAAGTTAGTCTGAGCCCATCCCCTGTGCATCCCAACATCTCGATCATAAGCACAACCCATTGAAGATTGCACCGGCCTTGTGTAGTTGTCCCTAGTGTGGCGAAGCAAGGTTTGGTTTCTCGAAAGCATCCAGTTGATACTGTCTCCAGAATTCGTAGGATTAGATTAGCCTTCCTGAACCCTATCTCTTTTTCCCTTTCTTTTGAAAGTCTAAATCCCAGAAAATCCCAAAAAAAGAAAGAAGAGCCTAAATTGCTATATCCATCTAAGTCCAGCAGTTCAGGAATACTTGTCAAACGTAAGTCCCCCTTGAAAATTTCAGCATACACTACCCAAGAAGCTATTCCACTAAAGTCGCTTGTTCGCACATATAGACCTTGGAATCAGTAGTGATTTTTCAAGAGAAGATAGAATACCTTCAGGTATCCTATCCTAATGTTTGGTAGATGATAAAACAGACACCAACAGGCAGCAAGCCAGTCCCTTCCACTTATCCAGCGGGTGATAGAGATTTCCACAACAGTTTGGCGGTGCAACCAGCCAAATTACAAAATCTAAGAACTAAAATGAGCAACAATCACTCGACCACTTATCCAGTGGGAAGACTGAAAATGAAATTACAATCTACTTGACCGCTTATTCAGCGGGAGGACAGTATTACAATAACAAAGAAAGGCGGCAAGCCAGCCCTTTCCACTTATTCAGTGGGTCTGATGTTACAATCCAAAAAGAAGTAGTTGTTAGTACTACTAATCAGCTTTACAATAAAGAGCATGAGATTTTAGATTAAGATCACTGCCTATCGCTGCAAATGATAATATAAACACTCCCAAAATCAACACAGACCAACCACACCAAGAACACACTCCACACTATCAATTTTCAGATTCTAATATGCAAACCACATTTTGGAAAAATGCAGACCAGTAACCTAAAACTCACCAAAATGTTCACAACTTTGCCCACACTCAACGGAATGACCCCAAATATGATGCAAATGAAAGCTAGAAGATAGGATATGAAGCTAGGATTGATAAAATGCATCAAATAGACCCCAAACTATTTTGCACGCACCCCAAGGCAATTACAGCAGGGTACGACTAGGCAGAAAATTCGATTTGCATTTAAAAATTCAAGACTCAAAGATAGGCACTAAAAACTTATAGATTTGATCACCTATAGCATAGAGAAATAATGAGCCGATACCCAGAATGAACGGACACACGAGCAGAGTGATATGAATGAAATTAAGCTACAGCCACACCAAAACCAGCGACTTGGAACACACACACAACACTCCAAAATCAGAAAACTCGAACACACACTTTGCAATGAATCCATCCATTCTTCTGAGTGAAGAACAATCCCAAATCTCAACTAGTCGCTATCTTTCAAGCGAGAAGCTAAGCATACAGTCTAGGAGGTAAGCATTCCTCGAAGCATTCCAACAGCATTTCAGCAGCACTTCATTATAATATTCATGGATGATCCAAATGAGAGCCCAAGGCCTCTATTTATAACCTCTCACCAGGCCAAATTCAAATTCAAACTCACTCCAAATGGCGCCCAAATCAAATGCACTTTCATTTCCTCCTAAGTTGGTGTTGGCATTTCATTTCATTCTGTTAGCATGTGGTTTCCAAGTCAAAAACCTCCCTTGGTCGCACTTTTTGGATAACTTAAGGCTTATAAAATAACATTAATAAAATTGCACTATGGCTTCCCAAAATGAAGGTGAAATATTTTGCCAAAAGACTTAGGATAAAATAATGTTTCCTTCTCTAAGTCGTTCAAGTTTGGACGAAGTACATGTAAGCCAAAGTCATTAAAATATGCCCTCTAAAAAAATTGACAACTGCCTACATTGAGTTGAGGCCAAGGTACTGAACTGCATTGCCAAAAATAGACATCTGAGCTCAAACACAGGAACTTGCCAAAAATAGCATACTGCTAAAGATAGTAAGTGTGCCAAAAGTCATTTTCACCACATTCTAAGCGATCTTCGCAACTTACTAAAAATAGTAAGTTCAGAAAAGTATTCAGGCTCACTTGCATGTTACATCATTGCAAAGATCTCAGAAAACCCAGAAGGAATCCAAAATCCAAACTAATAAACTCCCTCAAATGCACCCCTGAAAAACAACAAGGAGTTCTCCTAGAAAATAGGAAACCCTAATTTTTGCTTCCAACTAGCCTACGGGTCTCCAGAATAGGCTAATGGCCAACTAAACTGGCTACAGCTGAGATAGGGACATTACAAACCCAAACTTGAACCTGAACCCGAACCGGCAACTTAGGAAAAAATGAATGAATTGCAGACAAAGCTAACTAAATATATGGTGAGAACAAGGAGAGAGTGGGAAGCCCATGGTGAACAACGTGGGAAAAATCAAGAGCATTGATATTCAAAACAAGATTAAAGACAAAAAGGTTGATAGATAGATCAGGATATATTTAAATAATAATAAATAAATTATGCTAGTGATAGGATAAGAAAAGGTTGAAGAAATTAATATAAGTAATTACAAAGGAGCTGAATAATTTATAAGAAATAATGAAGAACAAGATCCAATTAAATAGATGACAATAAGATCATTGGAGTTGGAGTGGAAAGAGAGGGACAAGAAGGTTGGAGATGGAAGAGGTGAAATCCAAGAAGATTAAAGTTACCATATTTTAAAACTAAATGAACTGAAAGAAGGAAAATGATCAAAGCCATGAGAAGGGAAGGGAGAGCGAGGAAGTTCAGAGTGAGTATTAAGATTTTGTCTAAGAATGTGTAACATAGGTTGCCAAGAGAAGCTCAAGCTCTAACCATCATCCTAGATGAGGATATGTGGGTGCTTGCTGATTTCTACAACCTCCTTCAACTTTCTCTTAAAGTAGTTGTCAAGGTGAGATTTATAATGTTATTGATGTAATTGCCTAGTCAATCTTTTTATTTGGAGATTATGTGAGCATTGTTTCTTTGTCAATGAGTGCTACAGTCTGGACATTCAATAGTTCCTTTTCTTCTTCTTCTTCCTTGATATCCTCTTTCACGAATAGCACTAAAATGATATCAGGCCTTTTTATGGGACTATGGTCCCTTGCATTCAACCCGACCAAAGACTTCTCAAGTACAATTCCACTTTGGGTAAGACTTCACTTCCCCCAAGTGAATGTTGGAAGAGTACTATCACAGGAAAACAGGTAGTGCTATTGGAGAATACATCATATGATCTGACTTCACAAATCAACCAACAGTTCTTTACTACATCGGAATCTCTTTGAAAATTGATTTGGAGAAGCCATTATGGGACATAATACTGTTGGTCATGGAAAAATTTGAATGGGAGCAACCTGTTAAGTTTTTAACTATGTGAAAATTACCTTTAGATGAGAATAGCCACCTAGTTTGTGTTCACCCCGCTATTCAAGATCAGGAAAAAATGGAACTAGCATATCAAGAGCAAGACAACAAAAGAAAAAAAAATAGCTGGCACAATGAGATAGCCAAGGGAATCAAGTATTTATCCAAGTAAAAAACCACCCAACAACCACATAGGATTAGGGACAAGACAAATTCCAAATGTGATGCACAAGAAAAGGAAGACAAAAACTCACCCTATGAAATAGGTTAGATCTTAAAATCATAGCAATGAAATTCATTCTTGGGAATAAATTGACAAACTGGAAAAAAAAAAGAGGATTTAATCAGGAAATTATTGGAAAATTTGAGTTAAAATATTGGTTTCAAAAAATGCAGAAAAAAGGGGGAAAAATTGCTGTTTTTAAATTAGGAGGCTTCTTTTTTTAATGATCCATTAATGTGGACTAGGATCTGTTGTGCGTATTGCACACCCATCCCCGTCTTGGACAGGGATCCCCAGTTTGTGCATGTTTGTCCTTGTGGAAGAGGAAGGGGATATGAAGGGTCAAGTGCCGCTAAAACCAAATTCGGCCTCTAGGGCCATATTGCGAACTTCAAACTCACAAAAGGGCCGAAAATGATAAGGGATTCCACATTCGCGCATTTTCTTGCACTAAGCCGAAATTTAGAATTTACGAAACATTCCAACATGCCGAACATGAAGAAGATAAACGAAGAGTCTAAGTTTCACGAAATACCTTAGCAAGTCAAAATTTGGAGAACTCCCAAATTCATCCTAAACGCCGAAAATGTCATTGGCTTACAAAATGACCTCCCAGGCTGAAATTGGCAAAATGACCTCCCAAACCGAAGTTGGCAAAATGACCTCCCAGGCTGAAGTTTGCAAAGTGCCCAAAATCTCCGAAGTTTGCAAAAGTGCCCAAAATCCCGAAATTCGCCAATAAGGCGTAAAGTGTGAAATGTTTAAAGTTTGCATGAAGTCCAAACTCGCCGAAGTTTCAAGAAGGCAAACATCGCAATGTTCTAAGTTTGCAAACTATCCTATTTCACCGAAGTTCGCATATAGCGTGGAAGTCGCAATGTTAAAGTTTTAAAAACCCTGCAATTGCTCTCAAACCCCCCGAAAATGTGAAAATAATAGTAAGGTGTTAACTTAAAGTTTGCGGAAGTGCCATTTAGGCCGAAGTTTGCAAAGTGCCCAAAATCTCCGAAGTTTGCAAAGTGCCCAAAATCTCCGAAGTTTGCAAAAGTGCCCAAAATCCCGAAATTCGCCAATAAGGCGTAAAGTGCGAAATGTTTAAAGTTTGCATGAAGTCCAAACTCGCCGAAGTTTCAAGAAGGCAAACATCGCAATGTTCTAAGTTTGCAAACTATCCTACTTCACCGAAGTTCGCATATAGTGTGGAAGTCGCGATGTTAAAGTTTTAAAAACCTTGCAATTGCTCTCAAACCCCCCGAAAATGTGAAAATAATAGTAAGGCGTTAACTTAAAGTTTGCGAAAGTGCCATTTAGGCCGAATTTCGAAAATGTTAAGTATGAACTTTTTTAAAACTTTTCAAACGCCCCTCTTGCCCGAAATCGCCAAAATGAAGTAAAGTTAAACTTTAACATTTGTAGAGTTTCTTCACCCCAAAATTGGGCAAGAAGGGTAAAATCGCGCATAACGTCTAAGTTCGCATTTTATGCATTTAGCCCGAAATTGCTAGGAACAACTAAATTCGCGGAAGGAGTAAAGCGTTAAAACTTGGGAAATTTGTAAGTGACCCTCCGGGCGTTAAATTTAATGTTTGTTCAATTAATTTATTAAAATGGGATTAATGGTTTGCAGGTCGTAGGGCGCCATCGCAGAGAACCAAGCGAAGGCTTGAAAATGCAAATCGAAGAGGGATCGCAACCAAGGCAAGGCGCTGGAAGCCGGAGGAGAAAAGATGCAGCGCATGATCAAAGCGATGAAGCATTGGGAAGCATGCCACTTGGGCAACAAGTTAAAGTTCACCACCAAAGACCGAAGAACACTCCGAATGCAACAATCATGCATTCTCAGGAAAAGTACACAACTGGATTTAACTCCACAAGTTCAGTTTCTGTAAACTTAAACTGTTCTATTGTAAAATTGCCTATGGGTCCCATGCAAGATATTTTTGTGGACAGTTATATCCAACTACTAGATAGACTCAAATTGAATCCAAATAGTGGCAGGTAGTTGGGATAGTAGTTGGATAGATGACTAAGAGTTTAATGGGCATGGGTTAAGGCTGCCAGCTTTTGGATGGCAAGTTGCAGCCTTGGATGCAGTCAATCCTAGCCTCTGATTCAATATTGTAAAAACTATAAAAGGTAGAGGCCTTTCTTTTGTAAAGGGTTAGATAGTTAGACAGTTAGACTCTAGTTAGAATTTTGTAGTTAGATTTTAGATTTAGAATAGGTTAGATTTTAGGCATAGCATAGAGATGTTGCAGAAATTGTTGTAATGGCAGCTGAAGCAAATATATGAACATTGAAATATGGTGTTTGTTCTCTTTGTTTTAGTCTGATTGCATGGTTTCTTTCAGCTGGTTAATTTTAGAGTGCAGGGATTTTCATGGTGAAGTGTGGAGGGGTATTTGATGCATTTCTGGTTCATACCATTAGGGGTCTACTAATTGTAGGTCATCATGCATGGTTAGTCTGAACCCAAACTGTGCTTAGTTCAACTGCAAGTGTTCATCTTAGGCTGTGCCAGAATTGGGTGCCTAAAACGAGTGTCTCCGGTCTGAAAATCCTTCTTTCCTTGGAGCTTGCACCGTTTTTGTCTAGTTGTGAGGGTATCTTTGGCGAAACAAGAACTGGTTTATCGAAATCTGTCTACCAGCTGCATCAGCTGTTATCATCCTTGTCCTTAGGCTTCTTGAACCCTTCCCTTTTTTATTTTATTTCGTAGTCTGAGAGTCACAGCAGACCACCTTGTTGCAAAACATAAGACCCCTTGTGCTCCCAGCAAATCACATCAATCACTAAGTAATCCCGCAGTCAAGACTTGACAACCAAAACCTTGAGGTCGTCCCCTTTGATCAACAAAACCAGCATTAAGGATTTCCTTATCTCAAGAGAGGATAGGATACTCAGCGAGTACATTCTATTCTGCGTTGGTCGGATGGAACCGTAGCAATGTGATTTCAGACACGTCAACAGGATCCCACTCCTGTTATATTGAACGATAAATATATAAACAATGAAAGCTTCAAACTCTTTTAACAGGGGGCCTGATAACAACCACACGCTTGCTTGAAAATCAAGCCTGAGAGAGTATGTCACCTAAACTTTTACTAAAACCCAGCTATATATATACGCTAGAAAAGAAAAACATGCCAACTAAACAAAATCCTGCTCAGCAAATAGGAGAATCCTTCCTCTTATCCTTAGAGGATTTGAGACTCATGGAAAGAGGAGTAGCCTTTTTAAATTGACTCTTCTTTCCTGATTTGACTTCAGTGCGGTCAATATCAAGGGTAGAGTGAACTTACTACCCCTATCTAAATAAAACCTGTTATACATCTCTAAATCATTCTTCTCAAGATTTGTAACTATTGATGCATATTTGGATCTGACCCATTGGATTGCTCATTGTTAACTTTTTTTTTTATTTACTTACTGTTTTCTGGATTGGAGTGCTGGACAAGCCAGATTAACAGCTAACTTATTAGGAAGAGGTGGCTAAGAGGAATGAGGATCACGTCGAGTAGAGGACCTCTCTTGATTAACCTCAAGGGAGTCATCCCCAACTTGCTTATTTGGCACAATCAAACAGTGTTGAGAAGTTGCACCAACCCACCAAGTAGGCTTCAAAGGATTCAACTAGCCATTCCTTCCTTGTTCAACAACAATCTGCTTGAAATCTGTTTTACTATGCTAGGATGTAGAATGTCCAATAGAAATACATTGTCTATGTCTAAAAGCTTTTATTTCATAATCCACCATTTCTCTCCATCTACGATCTCTAACTAAGAGAGAAATTCAATCCTTTTGGGATGTCCATTACACCCATAGTTGTGCAAAGGGACTGCAAGTTTTGTTGCTAGTCTCAGTAGATATACCAAAAAATTCTTGAGGGAATTCCCAATATTGTAGTGGTAAGGAAACCTTACCTAGATAAAATCTAAATAAATGACTCCACTTGTGGCTTGGGTTGGGAACCAAGGTTTTAATCATAGAAAATCATTTCTCCAAACCCATGAACCAAATTTTAAGATGAGTTCCTTATCACTTAAAAAGGTGAATTCTAGAACAAAAAGACCACAGGTGCAGAGGTAAATGTGAATTTCATCATCCATTTACCAGTTTCATGTATCAAAAATCTACTGATGCAATTCCCTTGGTTTGGGCTAGAATTCGTAAACTTGCATATGATTGCATGTGTCCACAAACATTTTTTGTGCTCAACCACCTTAGAATTCAAAATAATTTCAATAATGAGATGATTTTTGAAAACTTGGAGAGCAAAACCTATCAAATTGGTTGCCCATTTTTGCAAATCATCAAAGCATCATCTGAAGATATACATACCTGCACGATCAAATGATTGCAATAACCATCACTCACCAAGGTGAAAGCAAAAAATAACTGAAGTATATCCGGGAAAACTCCCACAACTGGCTGTCATAAAACTTGGAAGGGCTCAAATTCTATCTGCTCATAAACTAATGTCGCCATAATCAGCATGGAAATTGTAATATCCCTTGGCTAATCTGACCCTGTTTTTGCTTATTTGAACACCAAGGAATATTGTCAAACATTTGGCATACAATGTTTGAAGCCGCTGTAGTGAATTCTTTCTTTGTCTTCTTTGGGTTTGTAGGCTGCAAATGAAGTTATGGAAAGCTTCTAACAATGCAAAGTTGTTATAGAAATGATATACTAGCTGTTTTAGACCTTTCCACACATATGTAATGACTGAAATTAACTAGTACAGCTAGTTGACATTAAGACAAACACTTGTCATGCATCCCAAAGTACACCTACAGCCATTAGGCATTTAAGCAAACAATTGGCATGAAAGCTAAATGGCTGATCAATTTTGAATGTGGAATATGCAAATTATATCTCCATTAAACATATGCGACCTCCAAATATTTCATGATATAATCATAATAGAAAATGATGCAATGAAGTAATGATTTTCTAATACAATGACCATAGATAGAAAACCTGGTATTTCAATGGCTGCCTTGATATATTGGTTTGATTCTCCTCATATGCAAATCCCTTGTCACATATATATAGCTGTTCAACCTCTCTAAATCCCCTTCTATAGAACTCCAACTACTGTAGCGCACTGTTCATGCGCACTGTTCACGGCACTGTTCATGCGCACTGTTCACGCGCACTGTTCATGCGCACTGTAGCAGCAAGAACAAACTTGCAATCTGCTCTTAAAACCTTGAATAATTTGTTGCCCAATAAGGATGATTCACAACCAACTATAAATGTTCTTCAACAATAAACTTCAAACCCTTGTAGAAAACTTCACCAATTTGCACAAATGAAAGAACTGAAGTATTCTTTCCCACAACTGCAATAATTCAAGTGTTATTTCACACCTTCAAAATTGCTATCAATAGGAAGTTTTCGTTTCCTATGATCAAAGAAGAAAATTGCGAAAGCCCTAGGCTCCACAATAAAAATCAATCAAAATACTATTCATCAACTAGATGCCGAGAATGAACTCCTGCCTTTCCTTTTATTCTTTCCTTAAGAGAGCTCAAACACCTTCCTGGCCAATGTGGGATAAAAGATTTATTCCCACATTAAATTATTCACTTAACGCACTTTATTATATTAAAGTGACTTTATTATTATAAAGTTACTTTAGAACTTTATAATAATATTAAAATATTAAATAAATCACTTAAGTCACTTAAACTTTAATATCTCTTGATGTATTTGTTTGATTGCTAAGCTGTCTGAGCCAGGAGTCGACTCTCCCCATTCTCCATGTGATTGGATGCCTACCTAAAAATAGAAACCTTGAATAGTGACTTACTATAAATAGTAAGTATGTGGAACTGAGTCAAAAAAACCTGTGCAAAGGCCAAAACCTGAATCCAGCTGAAGAGTAATGTCTCTAATCACCAAGTAACTGCCACACGAGGCCCTCTATCAATAATTATTAGCCTACGAGGGTCAAATGATAGGCTAATTCTTACAAACTCTGATGCTAATTCTTAGAATTCAAAATAATTTCAATAATGAGATGATTTTTGAAAACTTGGAGAGCAAAACCTATCAAATCGGTTGCCCATTTTTGCAAATCATCAAAGCATCATCTGAAGATATACATACCTGCACGATCAAATGATTGCAATAACCATCACTCACCAAGGTGAAAGCAAAAA
This sequence comes from Cryptomeria japonica, assembly GCF_030272615.1. NCBI lineage: Eukaryota > Viridiplantae > Streptophyta > Pinopsida > Cupressales > Cupressaceae > Cryptomeria > Cryptomeria japonica. The sequence goes on along the minus strand of NC_081405.1, from coordinate 506,763,026 downwards.
ATAACTGAAGTATATCCGGGAAAACTCCCACAACTGGCTGTCATAAAACTTGGAAGGGCTCAAATTCTATCTGCTCATAAACTAATGTCGCCATAATCAGCATGGAAATGCAAGGGCAGCAGCTATCAATATTAAATACCTTTGAAAACATAGGAGATGTGAGTATGGAAATGGCTGAAATGACTTCTCCTATGATCAGATCACCTCTACCAACTAACTGCAACCACATAATTGTTGTTGGGCTGGAATTGCATACCAACTCATCTATGTGCCAAGAACTAAAGTCCTATACAGGCTGATTGGAAAGTGGATAGTGATACTAACTCTGAAATTTTGTCCACAACTCCAATCTTGAGTCAATATATCACAGCTGAAAATTGCACGTGGGTCCCAAACCCTATGATTATTGCCAACCACATCACTGAAATCGGAAAGTGCTCCATCATCCAACTCAAAGAGTGGATTATCAAATGGCATATCAGCACCCATCTCAAACAATGGGTTATGAGCCAAATGAAGATTATCCTCATCCCCAAATTCAAACCAATCCTTTTACTGATCCAAACTTTCCCTTTTTGATTTCTTGGGGCAATGTAATAGATCAAACTCCTCATGATTGCAATTGAGTTCTTCAATTACCTACTTGATCTCCTTGGTCCTTTCTTCATTTTCTTGTTCTATAAACTGTTTGACCACCTCAAGCTGATTTTCTGCTTCTTGAAGATCCATTTGAGCATTCTTCAAGGATTCCTTAGCTATACTAAGCTCTAAAGTGAGGTTATCAATCTTACCCTTGGTTTCCCTAAACATAGAGGATTCATATGCAAGCTTGGTTGCCACATCTCTATCTTTGATAAGCAAGTCGGCTGATTTTATTTCTTCCATAGTGCTCTTAATCTTTTGCAAATCAACAAGGGAGATAATTTACTCACTTTGAGCTCTTGGTGAATTTTGAATTAGGTTTCTGTTGATGTGTTTTTTATGCACATGCGAACACAGAATAAAATACCTAAAGGTACCTTATCCTCTCTTGAACAAAGTTCCCAACTGCTGAAGATCTCGTCGAAGGATCAGTCGGAGTAACTCCAAGGTTCTGAAATGTAGGTTCTCTACTCGTGGATAAGCTCTTTGCGGTACGATGTGATTTTGCTAGAATCACAAGGGGACTTACACTCAATGATTTGAACGTCTGATTTGCTGGAATCACAAGTCCTATTTACTAACTGGAAGACAAACAAATGGCAAAAGATGCAGGGCTCAGGAAGTCTACTCTACTACCTAGAATGCGAGAAGATGGATGAACGACTAGGTGGAGTCCTACTGGGTTGAGTCTCACCATCAGGCTTGAACAATCCGACATCAACTCAGTGCGATCTTCTAAGGGGTGCTTCCAATACTTTCAAATCGTACACCATCAGACACTGATCACCATTCAAGATAATGCATGAACAATAGACATGTAACGACTTAAGATTAAGCTCATTTTATGCCAGTTGACCACGCAAGGCGCACTTACAATCAGTAAGAGGCTAGTGGTATGGACTAGACGGATTCCACACAGGTGCATTCAACAACTTCTTTCATTCAATTTAATTATCTATCATCTAAAATGAAGATTCAACAAGAGACCATGCATATTGCAATGAAACAACACACTTCACCATAACTTCAATGAAAATGGAGTTTGTTTACAATCACTGGCAACAATTTCTTGCCTTGTCCTCCTAATTTACTCTAATTGCTATTCTATCAGCTGACTATTCACTATTTCTAACTATTCACTGACTTTTAACTATTGACTAACTATTAGCCTTTACAAATGAGGAGCCAGGGCTTATATAGTGCCTACAATACAATTCAATGGCTCGGATCAATTTGAGATGAATGGCTGAGATTTTACAATAAAAACCCTAATTAGGGTTTGTTACAACAAACTCAATTCTGACCAATGAAATAATTGCATTATTTGGACACATGTCTTCTCTAGAATATTCGACCAATGGATAATCGAGGTAGGTACATCGAAGTTTGTGCCATCCCCAATGAGTCAGGTACATTGAATCTGGACATGCTGAGGTGGACCAATCCGACTAGAGGAGTGATGACTGGGATGCCACCTTGTTTGACACTTGTAACTTGGTAGATGCTCAATTTGATGACGCTGAGAAGATAATTTTAATTAACTCTTCTTGAAACTATCTGCTTCTCCAACGGACCCTTGCTTTAACCTCCTTTGTCTTTGATGTGCAGGATGGATGGTGTACCTTTCCTTCAAATGCTAGACTGGAAGAGGTCGTCCTTGATGATGCTGGGCTGGAAGTGATCATCCTCGATGATGCTAGACTGGAAGTGGTCGTCCTTGCCCTGGCCTGGTCTTGTGGAGGTCGTCCTTGATCTGGCCTGGTCTTATTTCATCTGCAAGACAAACCATAAGATGATTAAGGACACATAATATATTTATTCTAACATAGCATTTTATACCTTAAATCATCAACAAGAAGACATCAAAATGAAGTTTGTTCAAGATTCTTTCCAAGGACAGGCCCTATAAGAATTTCGCTCTGGGCCCTCTGGAAGGGTCAGGAGCAAATTTTGCATTCCTGGCTCATTTAGACCTCACTTTCTGACCGTACTTGCTTAGATGCATGCCTAAGGATCCCTATATTCTCAACCAATTCCAAGTTTGATGTAAATTTGGGGCAAAATAGAGGTTTTAAGAATTTCGCTCTGGACCCTTTGGAAGGGTCGAGCGAAATTTGTATTTTAGGACAAAATCCATTATGTCTCTACTCCAAAATGCCTTCCAAGGCAAGCATACACTAGTCTTCTCCTCACCAAAGGCTAGGAATCCACAACTTGACCTTCCCCATGGGCAAACTAGGTGATTTTGGGAATTTCGCTCTGGACCCTTTGGAAGGGTCAAGAGCGAAAATCATGATTTGGGCTTGTTTGTTCAATTTTCAAACTTTCAATCTCATTTGGGAGAAAATATAGATCATTCTTCATCTAAGGAGCAAGGTTTCAAGCTAAAACAAGGGAGCAAATGAAGTATATAATGAATTTCGCTCTGGACCCTTTGGAAGGGTCAAGAGCGAAAATCTTGTTTTAGGCTCATTCCTCCATCATTTCAACTTGAATCCACCTTAAAAGGCAAGAAAACACTTCTCCTCACCCATCCAAGCTACAAAAACCCAAGTTTGACTTGACTTTGCTAGGAAAATAAGGGATTTTAGGAATTTCGCTCTGGACCCTTTGGAAGGGTCAAGAGCGAATTTCCTATTTTGAGCTTGTTTTGACTACTCCATTACCTCAATCCAATATTCAAAGGCAAGAACACATCAAATTTCTTCTAACCATGCCATAAAACTCAAGAATTTGACCATCTCCAAGAAGAATATATGAGTTTCCAAGAATTTCGCTCTGGACCCTTTGGAAGGGTCAGGAGCGAAATTCACCCTCTTGGCTAAAATCCTTCATTTTTCAATGCTTTCAAACATTTCCAAAGGCCAAACATGTCCACTCTTCCTTTCAAGATACCTTGCAAGTCAAAATTTGGTCAAACAAGGAAGGGAATGAGGTCTAAGAAGATTTTCGCTCTGGACCCTTTGGAAGGATCAAGAGCGAAATTCATCTCCTAGGCAAAAACTTGATTTTCTAAAGCATCCCACTCCCTCTCAGGGCAAGAACATACTAATTCCTCCTTCATCATGCCAACGCCTAGCCAAAACAAGGAAGAAACAAGAGATATAAGGATTTTCGCTCTGGACCCTTTGGAAGGGTCAGGAGCGAAAATCATGTTTTGACCTTGATTCTTGATTTTTCAAACTCTAATCTTCCTTGGGAGGCAAACATAGACTACTTTCCTTTCATTTCCACCTTGGTCCTGACTTTGGCTAAAAGAAAAATGAGTGTTTTCAAGAATTTCGCTTTGGACCCTTTGGAAGGGTCAGGAGCGAAATTCCTACTTTAGGCTAATTTCCATCATTTTGTCACCTCAAATCTCCTCTCAAAGACAAATGTGCATCAAAACCTTCCCATCACGCCCCAGAAGTCAACAAACTTGGTCATGTCAAAGAGCAAAGTGGAGAAAAATGAATTTCGCTCTGGACCCTTTGGAAGGGTCAGGAGCGAAAATCATCCTTGGGCTCAAATCCTGACTTTATTCTCACATTTCCTCATTCAAACAAGCGTTTTTACCTTCATTCAAGCCTAGGAATGTGTTAGTTCTAGGTTTGGTAAAAGTAGAATGTCTTATGGAGAATTTCGCTCTGGACCCTTTGGAAGGGTCAGGAGCGAAATTCGTTTTGGACCCTTTGGAAGGGTCCGGAGCGAAATTTGACATTTTGGTCTCTCCGTCAAGATCATTTTTTGGAATATAACATTTAAGTATAAGACAATCTTATACTTTAAGTTATATTCCATATATACTGTCAGGATGTTTGAGAGTGGTTTCGGACCTCCAAGAGTTATATTGCAAAATCTAGTTTTTGGAGGATTCTTCAGTTTTCCAGACTTAGTCAAATTTCAGGATCGGGACATTCCAGACTAAGCCAAATTTCAGATCAGGACATTCCAGACTTAGCCAAATTTCAGGGCATTTGAAGATCAGGATGACATTCCAGACTTCATCACTCACCAACTTGACCTAGCTCGAACCTTCAAGAATGATACTCACTCACCAAGCAAGACACAATTAGCAACAAGAGCAAAACCAGGCCCTAAGGAAGACTTTCAAAGAAACCCTAATTCTGGGGCCCCAAAGACTCAACCTTGGCTCAAGCAGAGCCTGCCATCCTAGTGATCCCCCTGGCGACACTCGAAAAGCAAAGGCTAACAGAGAAAACTCTAAAACCTAGAAAGCAAAACCCCACAAAGCGAAAAAAGTAGGGGTCCCCATTTGCAATGGGGCGATGTGTGAATATGTCACAACAGTTTCCCACAAACCTATGTGTTCCATCCAATTCAGATAAAACTTGCACTTCATTATCAACTGTTACCAAAAATTGTTTCTTCCACTCATGATCATGCAAGGATAGTGACTCCATGGCTGTCCCAAATCTCATGTGCCTCACCTTCAAAGCTTATCCCATCATCATCTTTTAGCCCTTGATCAAACTCAGCTCCGTGTATTAAATTTTCTGATTTTCATACAAGATTATTTCTCTCTAAATATGCCTCAAAGCCATTCTCTATGCATAACTCCTAAGATGAAGGTAAGAACGGCATTATAATCAAAAGGAAATTCATCTCCATTTGGTTCTCTATCATATTTAGTTGCCAACACACCCAGATCCCAAGTACTTAAGGGCTGGTTGCTTTGCTCAGAGAAAATATGTACCCCATGTGTGATTGATTCTCTAAACAAACAACTATCCAAGTCAAATAGACAAAAACTATCATGGTCACTCCTCTCCAAAGGCTTTGTTTGGACATCCAACCAGTACTCATTTGGGCTAACATCACTGTAATGAGATAAGAAATCGTCATCATTGGTCGGTTTGGAGACTTCACCATATTTGCCTTCAACATGCTCTCCTTCTGAGGGTGCCTTTGTGATCTTAACTACCCCAAGATTTGTACTAGTGTCATCAAGAAGGTCAATAGTCTCAAAAACATCACTGGATAAATTTCATCTCAAAACCAAAGCTAATGTTTTGTTTTTTCCTTCATGCACAACCTCATCAACAGTAATTGCATGCAATTCTACAAAGTCATCTTGGGGCTCTATCATACATTTCTGATGAGGTAAGGCAATCTCTCCACTCTACTGTTCTGCGACAAACTCATCTTCATCCACCTACTCGTCATTAACCAGATAAGGTTTCAGCTTCTCCTCACATTGTTTGAAGACATTGTTAACCAAGTCATATGCAGTTGAAGACGTAATCTCTTTTTGCCTCAAAACAACCAACAACATAGATAAAATGGGTTGGGAAATAACATCACTTTCATTAATGATCAATGCCATAATGGTTTGCATGGCTGTAATGATATTATCTTCATGATGTATTCTGATGGTAGCCAAGAAATAGTGAAACATATGGTGAATCAAATTATCTAATCCCAAATCTAACATGATGTTTCCCAATCCGAGTGTTGCAAATATTTCAAGAATGGTAGCTCTCCTGGTAAATTGAGAACCTGATACATCATCCAAATCTTCGAAACTACCCACCAACAGCTAAAATGTCACTTTCAATTTGTCATCCTAGTAAGGAACTCTAGGAGCTACATTCTCAAAATTTCATTGAAACAAGAGGCAGTAACCAATCTCATATCGTTATTTCTGCTTCTCAACAAATTTCGCTTACCCATAGAAACCACCACTGAAACCATGGCTGCTCAGATTACCTGAGAGGGTGACTGATCCACCATGTGCAAACAATCCTCTGCTTCCTTCAGAATACCAATGAGTACATGACTGAATCCCTATTTTCAAGTCTACCTCCTACCTCAAAGAGCATATTGGCCAACTCTTCTTCACCCTCAGGTGCCATGATCCACAATGAAGCAAGTCAAAACTCTGTTGAAAGCCCAAGCTATACAACCTGAACAAGTTGGCAGGATACTCTGTTAGATGATACCACTGTAAGAAGCTACCCCTAGTTTGCAACCAAATTTTTTCACCAAAATGTGCACAGTATCGCCAATAGTTTCAGTCTTTTGATAATGCATGTTGCAGAGTTAACAAGATTTTTTCTCTTCTTATCATTCAATAGATAGATCTAGTTTGTCATACATGATTGGAAGTACAATAGAAAACTGCAAAATGCCAAACAATTGTCCAGATAATTGGATAACTCCAATATCCTAGACAATAAGTATGCAGCTGCAGATTTTTTATCAGAAATATCCTCACGCCAAGTCTAAGATTTTTGTCCAAACATACATGCCACCTTTAGTAGTCACAAGCCTCTTAGTCAACAATCATACATCTCCATAAACTCCAACTCAACCTATATACATGGTCTGAAAGTCAGACTACCCCTTTTTGATTCGCCTCAACTAAAATTATCCCAGTTGTTGATAAAAGGGGTCAAATCACCCATACAATCCCAAATGCCTCCTCCAAAATTGTTATTTCATTCAAAGAAACCTGGGACTTGTCTCATACAGTTCCATGTCCCCTTGGAATATCTCCATCAACCAGTTTAGGATGACTTCAAACACCAGCTCACAACATTTTTATTGCCCAACCTTCAGGAGGACTAAACCAATCAAATGGAGTCTTACTTGCTTGAAATCTGCAGCTAAATGGCATCCCAACTGAAATATATCTGCATGCTTGTCCTCTAGATACATTGGTGCTCAGAAAAAAGTTAATTCTCACATTCGGCAGACAGAAAGTGAGTTGACCTATACAAGAAAAAATACCCAATGATGAAATCACCTGCAACAATCAAATTCATCATATTGTTTTCAAATAAAATTCAACCTTGACAAATAATGAGATTAATGGCATCCTTAAAGAAAAATATCCTTTTTGATATCCAAGCAACGTCACACCCTTAAATGAATCCAAGTTTGTCTTTTTCTTCATTCACAAAGTTGTGACTCACAAATACTAATATACCCTAGTTCCCTTGTGCCACGTGTGCAAGAAGTTCACAAACTGCCAAAAAATTCCAAATCAACTTGAAAGTTATACCCACATGCTTAAACGCCTCCATTCTCCTCCTTTATTTCAAATGATAAGATTTGGAAATATTCAATGCCAAATAAGGAGGAAATGACTTCACAATCATCCATCATCAATAATAGACACCATCAATTAAAAAACACTTTATCAGCTTATTTCTATAGCATTTGGTTTTGCCCCAAATTAAAGAAACAAAACCTCAAACCCAACTTCTCAGAATACCTGCAAAAATTTCTTTAGCACACTAGCTGCAACACTGAATAAGCTACATCGCATTAACCAAGGAGGATCTCTCACCATAGTAGCCAATCTTTTTTGAGAGGGTATATGTTCTTCAGAAGGCTGAGACAAACCTAGTTCAATCTCACAGATCCACAAGGGTTTCACTAGAGACAAAAACACAATCTCTATAATACCAAATGAGCCCCCGAATTGTCTTTTATGCTTTTTCTTGCCAAAGTTTCCGGAAAGCACAATTAAAATTCTCACCATTTTGATTAAAACTCAATTTTAGCTCCAAAAGACCCTTTTTATTAAAACAATGATAATTTTGACATGCAATGTCACTGTTTTATGCGTCCATGATATAAAAAAATTCATCTTGGTTCCAATGAGTTATAACACTAAGGTGCTTTTGAAATATTATAAATTTATAATGAAATTTAAGCAACCTTAGTAAAATAATGAAAATTAAGCCATTAATACACCCAAGTTGCGGAAATCGTCGAAAAGCATCGAAATTGAAATCCAACTACATAGTAGTGATATTGATGATGAAAATGAGAAATGTAGCCCACCGGGTGACTTACTATAAACAGACACTCTCCCCAAGATTCCTAGAGAACACACCAGAAATCAAAATTCACTTTGGAAAGTGGCATAAGTGTCCTCAAGACTAACTAAGCTCATTGGCAACATCAAATAACCCCTCAGACAAGATAGACACCCATCGAGAAGGTTAGAGCCAATTTGAATGCTAGAAAATCCTAAAATGAGAACATTACAGATCTGCTTCATTTTTGGGACATCGTGGAGAGATATGCTAAGGATTATGGTTTATGGTTGAGCAGATTATCTTTCCTGTTGCCTAGGATCTTGTTAGGCAATGGGATTGTAGAAGTAGACCTTGTTGTGATGTTTTAGCAACAGATGTTTCATGGTATAGATTTCAAACATTACAATTATTTTAGTGTGGGTTTTGATGATGGTTACATTATTGGGTTACATGAGTAGAGTGTGCATATGGCACAATGGGTTTATAGTTATAATCAGAATGGCACAACGTCATCATGGTGGGTTTTCTGAGATTGATGTGGGACCCTAGGATCACATGTGGTTGCAATCCGAGTCAATCTGGTGATTCTGATGTTGTGCAAGTATTGCTTCAGAACAAGCAATCTTTGGGGAGGGAGGACTGTAATGTCCCCATTTTAGAGTTCTCTAGCATTGCAATTGGCTTTGACCCCATGTTACCTCGAGTTTTCGAGACAAGGGGATGGGGGTACGCGTTTCCTTGTCCCTGAATTTTTGAGCCATTTTGGGGGATGGCTAGGGGACAGCAAAGGGGGTGACTATATAAAATATAGAAAATTTAAGATAAAAACAGAAATTTTATATATTCATATGAAAACATGGATAAAGCATGCATATATACATTATAGAACCTTAACATATAACATTTGTGCTAAATAACTTGAATTGAGAGTTCACATGAGAGTCGAAGTCAAACAAATTATCAACACTCAAAAATTAATACTATGGGACGGCTAGGGGATGTCCCTGAGGTGTCCCCAGAATGTCCGTAGGACAACCGCATTTCGAGGATGGGTCAAATAGGCCTGGGGTCACATCCCTAGGTAACTCTGCTCTAACCTCTAGTGAGTAGCTGTCTTGTCTAGGGGATTATTTGATGTTGCTAGTGAACTCAATTAGTCTTGAGGACACTTATGCCACTTTCCAAAGTGAATTCTAGTTTCTAGTGTGTTCTCCAAGAATATTGGAGAAAGTGTCTATTTAGAGTAAGTCACCCGGTTGGCTTTGTTTTTCATTTTTCACCGTCAGTGTCACTCTTGTGCAGTCAAATTTTGATTCAAATGCTTTTCAACAATTTCCACAACTTGCACGTATTAATGGCTTAATTTTAATTATTTTACTAAGATTGCTTAAATTTTGTTAAAATATTTTAAAAGCACCTTAGTGTTATAGTTCATTGGAATCCACATGAAAAGTTTTAAATCATGGATGCATCAAATTGGACCTTGCGTGTCAAAATTATCATTATTTTAATAAAAGGTCTTTGCGAGCGAAAATGGAGTTTTAATTAAAAAAGTGAATTTTAAATTGTGATTTCCAAAAAATTTTGTGGGAAGAAGTATAGAAAATTCAAGGGCTCATTGGGAATATGTAGATTATGTTATTTCTCTCTAATGAAACTCTTGTTGATCTGTAAGATTGAACTCAATTCATCTCTTTAGGAGCACGAAAACCCTCATGAAAAGATTGGCTACAATGGTGAGAGATCCACCCTGATCAATGTGGTGAGATTCGATTAGTCTCACTTGTGCGGAAAGGTATTTGAAGGTTCAATTAAAGTTTGAAGTCTTCTATCAAGATAAAATTATGAGTTGTAGAAAAGAGTGCACTATTTTGCTAATTTCAAGTCTCTAATCTGCTGGGTTGATTGATTTTGGCTGGGTGAAAGAATACATGTTGGGTGTGATCATATTACTTTAAGGAATAGCAGTACATGGCACTTTCATTAGATTCCAATGTTGGGAAAGAGACAAAAAGGGGTCATCGTTGAAGGGAGTCGAAGGCTTTAAATCGAGCGAATGAATGCCTTGTTCTGATGTGGTTCTAATCAATCCTATGCAGCCATCAAGAAGACAACGACGCATATGAAAGAGTCTAAAGGGGGAGTCAACAATGGTGAATAAGGAGTTAAGTGAAATAAACTCAGTCCAATGGGCGTTAAAAGAAAAAAGAGTTGTGAAATAAGAGAAATTAAAGGAATGGGTGAATGTTAGATGCCAAATCCTTGAATTATATGAAGTTGGACACAACTCTTACTGAGACGTTGAGAGGATACAAGGTGTGGCATGAATAGAGGATGAGGACGTGAGTTATGAGCCATATACCTTTTTTTCACTTGGACATGATCATTCCTAAAGCAGGTTGCTGTAAATACATGCAAAAATGGCTATCTCTTCTGGTCAATACTCTTACTCTAAGCTAGGTTGCAATGTTGATGGTTGATTGTGACTCTCAATATTCATATGGACATGTAGAATCCATTCTTACTAGGAAAAAATGCTAAGTGCAGGATGCCTCTGTGTTGCTGGTTAAGTGTTGAACATCTCTGCGCAATGGATCGGCGTGTGAGTAGAAGACTATTCAATCTGGGAATAGCTTATTTATTCAGGCAAGTCGACTGGGTAGCTTAGAGGAGGCATGATGTCCATTTCAGACATAGACAAAAGAGCAATCTGTATGCTAAGCACTTATTCATAAGACATTCTTCCATTTCAGTTTGTGGCTTAGGAGCAGCTTTCAGTTTCAGATTATATTAGTGTAACTTTTGTCCAAGTAAACTAGTAACTAGTGTTGTAACTGTTACCTATTTTTCGCTTCTAGCTGAAAAATAGGTTAAGTTGTGCTTGTTTTTACAAAATGGAAACAAAGTACATACTACTTCTACTATATTGCATTCCAACTACACTAAGGAAGAATGAACTAAAGATTACATTTCAATACTTCTAGTTCGTAACAACAAAAGAGAGAAACATCTCATCTAAAAAAGTAAGTATTTTATTGATATTCAAGCATGCATCCCACACAAAGAGCCATGAGACTAGCTACATGCATCAGGTGCAAGAAGGAAATACATAGGCATGTATGCATGAGTACAAAATAAAAGAGAGCATGTTGAGAGTGGAACCAGTCATTGCCTGAATGACTGGTACGGTTGGAGTAGCCTTGATGTTGCCTTTGTCTTGCTGCTTCGTCCTTGTCTGCATCTGCCTTCCTTCTGGTATCTGCAAGAAAGTTAAGTATACAATGAGTTAGAACATTTTGTTCTAAGCAATGGCTGATTACATTCCTAACATGTATACTAATCAGAGAAACGAGACTCGCCCGAAATCGCCCAAACTCGGCGAGTCCGAGTTCGAGTCAGGCCAAACGAGTCCCAGGGGCTCGGACTCGGACTCGGCCGAGTCTGGAGAGTAAACTCGCCAGACTCGGCGAGTCCTGAGCCCCAGACTCGGCTACTGGCTGGGTTAATAAAATGACCAAAAAAAAAACATTTTAAAAAGTTTTTTTGGAAGGGCGAAATTTGACATTTTGGTCTCTCCGTCAGGATTATTTTATGGAATATAACATTTAAGTATAAGTGATATTTCCTTATATCTTTCTTCTTTCTTATACTTTAAGTTATATTCCATATATACTGTCAGGATGTTTGAGAGTGGTTTCGGGCCTCCAAGAGTTATATTGCAAAATCTAGTTTTTGGAGGATTCTTCAGTTTTCCAGACTTAGTCAAATTTCAGGATCAGGACATTCCAGACTTAGCCAAATTTCAGGGCATTTGAAGATCAGGATGACATTCCAGACTTTATCACTCACCAACTTGACCTAGCTTGGACCTTCAAGAATGATACTCACTCACCAAGCAAGACCCAATTAGCAACAAGAGCAAAACTAGGCCCTAAGGAAGACTCTCAAAGAAACCCTAATTCAGACTTGTAATAAGCTTTTTTGGCCTCGCGGGGCGCTGCCCCTCGACCTCGCCCTGTATCGCGACAGGGAGTGCGCAAGGGGCGCTGCCCCTTGACCCCACCTTGGGGGCGCTGCCCCCAAACCCCCGTCGAAAAATATGGGGGAAACTGCGTCGATAGAAGTAGAGAAAATTTAACCTCCGAGTCTGACATTGATTGGATCGACCAGGTAGATATAGAGGTTGAGACTGTAGCCATGGTAGAGGAGGAGTGGAGAGCACGAGCACAGACAGGAGATTCAGAGGCAGATAGTGACACGGATGTTCCTGATGTTGGTGAGCATGGCATGGTGTCACGGGGAGCGGCTATGGCAGTCGAATCATCCAGGACCTACCTTAGACGCCTTCGCAGGGGGCTGGGGCCGGAGAGTGCAGGCTCCTCTGAGCCATAAACTTGTAGTTGTATTCACCTTTGGTATTTGTATGAAACATTTGATGATGATCATATGATGACATGGATTTTTTATTCCATGAGTTTTGTAATATTGTATACATTTGACAATATTTATATATCTATGTTTGTTATTTTCTTCAACTACAATTTGCGTTTATGCTTATGTGATTGATGTATACTTGTGTATGTAATCAAATGAGCCGAGTTTGATGATGTTATTGTGTCTTTAAGGTGTATTCAATAAAGGGTGTCTGAAACAAGTTTTAAATATTTAAAAATCTCTAAATTTCTTGAGTTTTTCACTATCCCGAGTCCAGCCGAGTCTGGAGCCGAGTCTGACGCCGAGTCTCGAGTCCGAGTCCGAGTTGGCCTTGCCGAGTCCGAGCCAAGTCCGAGTCCCGTTTCTTTGGTTTATACTAAATGTGTTTTCATGTAAATGCTACTTGCCTTAAGTATATTCATGCGTATTCTCTATGCCCAATGTGTATACCTTATGTTTCATGTGTGCACTTATTGCCTTAGTGTATTCATGTGCATTATGTATTCTCTTAGATAGGTGTTTCATGTATATTTGCAAATAATTATGTGTTTTCTATATCATTAATCATTATTCCATAGATTGTAGGGATTCAATTCTTCTTCTTTCTCTAATACTTACAGAGATAGGGAGTGTGTGGAGGAGAGAGGCAGAGTAAACCGGTCACATGGCGAAAATGTCCCAAGATGGGTAGAAAACCTTGAGGAAGCCACGTGTAGACTGTGTCATGCGCCCTTGGCATAGTAAATCTTCCATCTTGTAAGGTAGAAGAGACTGAGGAAGAGGAGAGTCATGCAATGTATGAGAGCTAAGCATACAACAGATTAACAACTATTCACCATATTTGATAATATTTTAACATTTAATTATGGGTGTTCTGTATGGATGTTTATGAGAATGCTCAGTGTTGTCATATACTCTTTGTTATATATACTACATACATTCATGTGTTTGCTTCATATGCTTTCTACAAATATGCCTTGTGTCTTTGTTATCGGGAAAAAGTGTATAGTTAGTAATGTTAATTATAATAGTTAGTTAGCCGACGGGTAGGTAGTTGGAGTCGCGACGGTTGTGTCGCACCCCTTCGGCAGTCATATATTGTATCACCTCCGGGTATTGGAGGACATGTAATGTTGGCGACAGATTATAATATGAACATCTTTTGACATTAATGGAAAGCTTATTCTGGTACTTCCTTTGTAATTGCATTGTGCATTGCTGTTCAGTTTCTGTATTCTTCCTGTTTACCCAGTGAGGTAAACATTTGGCGCCGTTGCCGACACGAACTCGAGAACAGGAGACACGGAGACACGGATGGCGCACAGACACAATGGGCCTACCCGTTGGTGAGGTGAACCCGGAGGTCGACGATGCCCAAACAGAACTCTACGTAGGAGAAGACACTACGACGAGAGAATTTTCGATTCTACTCCAAGTAGCCATTCAGACCTACGTGCGACGAGAGGCGGCGGAGGCGGAAGTCCCACCAAGTGCCGTGTGGACAGCGTTAGAAGTGAGTCCGGAGGTAAATCGGTTGATGAACCATCTCCCCCGATTGCTAGCACAGGCATCGTTGGCACAACAAGCTCGCCTGGAGGAGATTGCCCAGGACGAGCGACGCCAACAAATTTTGCAGCAGTACGAGGAACGGGAAGCAGAACGAGATGGCGCCAGGTCAGGGGCATTTGAACCGTGAGCCATACGGGGCGGAATAAAGAACACTTATTGTAATGATTATGTCATATTGTTGGCATAAACTTGTCTTCCACATTATGAATGAATAAAAGTGTTCTACTTTTTATGTCATTAACTATATAGAAAGCTGTCTGGGAATTAATGCCCAATACACTGAATAAGGACAAAAATAAGCCACAATATATAGATGAACGTGCAGTAGCCCAACGTGCCTTGATCCTTGAACAGCAAGCGGAAAGGCGACAGAGGTATAAGCGAAGAGAGGAGGAACGCTCCGAAGGGGACGGTGAGGCCAGCGGCCACCCACGGAGTCGGGAGGAGTTACTTGCGGAAACCCGCCGTAGGATAGAGTGTACCAAAACTCAGTTGAGGGATTTGAGGGACTTGCCACACACACCAGAGGCTAGGAAAACTCCAAGGAGTGGGGAGGAGGCAGAAGAGGGAGAAGACATCGGGGCTGCCAGGAGTGTCGGAGGGACACCGGGGCACGGCGGTCAAGCACCCCTTATAGGATCTGACCCATCCGGAGTAGGACAACAGCCACCAGTAGTAAAAAGGCAAGGTATGGCACAAAAACAAAAACTTCCAAAGTTCCATGGGGATGGGAAAGAAGACCCTGTCCGCCACTGTCGCACTTGTGAAACAATTTGGGGAGCGAATGGTGTTACCGATGAGGACGAGTGGGTAACACAGTTTCCCGCAACCCTAAGGGGCGTAGCCATCGACTGGTTTTCGGATACAGATAAGGCTAAAATTGGCACATGGGCAGACTTGAAGAAGGAATTTCAAGCAGAGTTTCGTCTCCTAAGAGACGATAATGAGATCGTAGCCGAAATCTACGGCACGAAACAGAGAAAGGACGAGACTGTTCGAACCTACAGCCGGCGGCTCAAAGAGCTGCTAGGAAAGATGGAGAACCAGCCGACAGACGGATTGAAAAAACGGTGGTTCGTGGAAGGTCTAAAGAAATCCCTTAGACGAAAAATGAAGATAGTACCTCCTTCATATTCCGACGCCTATAACAGGGCAATGGATTTAGAAAGTGAACAGAAGACATCCAAGAAGAAGAAAAATAAATCCTCGTCGGAGGATGATTCCTCTTCTGACAAAAGTGATAGCAGTGATGACGACTCTAATCGGAAGGTACGGGCTCTCCAGAAAGATATGGAGCGAATGATGAGAGAGATAAAGGCAACCAAAGGAAGCACAAGCAAGGGCGACGAAGGGGAGTTATGGTGCACGGACTGCCGTACCAACGGACACACCAAGGGGTCTTGTCCGAAAAAAGCATTTTGTGATATTTGCCAGATTGCCGGACACCTTATCAAGGAGTGTCCGTACAATATGAGGACCCGTAGCCAATAGGTTCTCTTTACAGAACCATCTGCGTCAGCCGGCACGTCCCAGCCTACGAGCAACAACGCCTCGTCTGGCGGCTACCGAAACAATAGGCGAGGAAGAGGTAATAATAACAATACGAATAATAGAAGCCGAATCCAATACGACGCTAAAGGGCAGCCGATGATACAATGTCGAGCTTGCAATCACTGGGGGCATTTCGCCAGAGACTGTACAGTGGAGGAAGCACCACAAAAACTTTGCAAGTGGTGCGGTCCGGGGGACCATGATGATGGCAATTGTCCCAAATCTGGCGTGAACCTATTGAATGTGGAAACGGAAGATGCACTCGCCATAACAAGGTCCAAGACGAAAGCAACCACTTATCCAGATCCCCGCATGGAAAAACGAAAGGCACTGGAGGCATGAGCGGAACTAGAGAAGGAGATGTCAATGAGCAAGGATGCACAGGGGCTTGCGGGTACTTCTCGTTCTGAAGGAGAAACAAACATTATAAACCAACTGTTACAAGTCGAAATACCCGTCAAAATGAAGGACCTCCTGGAAAGTATGCCGCACTTGCGAGTGACATTGTTGCAATCCGCAATAATAACCCCAGTAGGCCAACCAATACATGGCAAGGACAACCTTGGCGAGACAGCGGCAGACCCATTAACCCTGACGATCAATAATGGTAGACACCCAGCAGTGGTGGAAATGGGTATATTGGGCACCATCCTGACCGACACAATTGTCGACGGCGGGTAGGGAGTAAATGTCTTGCCAGAGGAAACATGGAAAAAATTGGGTAAACCTACTCTCTGGCCGTCCACCTTTAATTTATTGGGAGCAGACCAACACGGCATCAAGCCGCTTGGCACACTCATGGCGCAACCAGTGACGATCGGAACACAGCCGTTCGTCTTGAATTTTGTGGTCATCCCATTGAAGAAGAAGGGGTATGATGCCATCCTCGGCAGAGGCTGGTTGGTGGCGGCCAAAGCAAACCACAATTGGAAGAAGAACACCTTGTCCATGGAAAAGGCTGGCAAAAGGTATACCATTGACCTCAAAACTCAACTGGTCAGTGAAGAGTTGGCGTCAGAGTCAGAGTCCGACGGAGACAACGATACCGACGAAGGAAAAGATGGCAGGGAACCAGATGATGAAGGCATCTTAGGAATTCAAGCTTGTTTTGAGGATGAGACGGATTCTTTGAGAGGGCTCTTCCATTGGCAAATGGAAGACTATGAATTATTGTACGGGTGCAATATGTTGGGGATTGAAGGACCTGACATGAACGATTTAAAGAGCAGTAATGTCAGCTACAGCTATCCAAAATCAGAGAAAACCATTAAGACACTCTTTAGACTGCAAATAGATCCAACAGTCAAATAAACAGTCCATTCATTGCATTGAGAAAAAGCTAAATACTGTTTTAAATGAGAATGGTTGCCTTGTTGAAGACTTCAGTGAGTAGCAGAGGGGTTTGAATAATTTTATTCATGCTGAAGACACAGGAAGTGACGTTTTTTTCCCATTCATATAGTAGTTGTTCAGGTTCTCTAAGGATGATGCATACAGCTGGTTTTGATTATATAAATGAAGTGTTTGTGGAACCCATGACAAATAAATCTACAACTTCCAAGCGACCATGAAAGATTTCTTTATTAGGTCATAGATTATGTTGCTGGCAAAGAAAATAAAGACAGAATATCGAAGCTAGATGGACTGTAAGGGAAAACGAAATGAATTGTCGCAAAATATTCACCTAAAAGTATTTATTGTTTTCCAGAATTCTAGGAAAGAGAAAAGAAAGGAGAGAAAAACATGTGGCGGCAGATAATGGCAGTCTTATGTCAAATAATGCCTTCCATAAAACCCTCGAGCCAAAGAAGACCCTTGGTGGCATCTAGCAGCAAGAGAACCCAGTAAAATCACGCCCAATTTTCACTAATGGTGAAAGGATCTGCAGAAAATATGCCCTTCATCCTTCCAAAGCCACGCCCAACACACAGCAACGGAACCCAAATTTCCTCCAGTTGGTGCTCATACAAACCCTCAAGAATGTGAAGTGCAGCATGGCGGCCAGGGAAGAATCACTCCCAGCTCAAAGGAGACCAGAAAATCGACCATGGTGGCACAAATGGAGGCTCAAAAACGACAAAGCTATGGATTATCGCTTACAGGAAAACCCTTGGCGGCACCTTCCAGCGAAGATGAAAATGGACAATGCAAAATGAGGAAGAAATGAAGACTTTAGGGTTTTCTGTTCCCTATATCCTCACCATGGCCTTAAGGCATTTTTGCCTTTAGTTTGTTTTTATTTCTTTTTCAAAAGCCATGTGAAAGCCTAAGGTCATGTTTTAGTTTCCCTTTGTTAAAAAAAATTTATTAAGTGATTCATAAATTTCACTTAATAATTTTTTTTTCCAATGTAAATATTTATTAAGTGATATTTATGAATCACTTAATAAATTTTTTCTTTCATGAGGACATTAGAGCATAAGTCAATTAATCAAAAATATAATATATATTAATTGAAGTATTTTTTAAATTGAATATTTATTTTATTTCATCTTTATATTTAAAAATCAAAATAATAATAAATGAAATAATAAAGTATTTTGTTAAAGTGATATAAGTCACTTTATTAAATTGTTTTTATTATTATTTCATTTATTACCATTTTTGCCTTTAAACATGAACATGAAATAAAACAAATATTAAATTTCAAAAATCACTTTATGAGATGTATTTTTTATTTTTATTTGATAAGGTCAACAAGGAGATATTTTTTGCATTAATGAAGGCTTGCAGGCCTGTCAATGATATTTTGGGGCCATTTATGGTGCTTTTAAGAGCTTTTATGGTTGCAACATGGGTTGGCTTGACTTTTGGCCCAGGTTTTCCCCTTTCAGACTTGTTTCAGGTCTTTCAAAAGTGGGTTTTTTTGTTCTACTCGCCCAAGAGGAGGTGGATTATTGTATTCATTATCTGCTTTTTGGAAAACATATATACTGCAGGACTTCATTTTTCAGGGGTTCTTACCTTTTTCTTCTTGCAAACTGTAATTTTATGAGTTCTCTCTGCAGAAAGGAAGGAGTTTGTAGCTCATTTTCAGAGAGCTTGACAACATTGTAACGCCTTTTGGACAGTAATACAATATTTTGCCTCCTCAGATTTCCTTGTTTTTGTGTGCTTAGTGTTAATGCAGTTTCAAGTGATGTCTTTTATCCTTGTGATTGTGTTGTTGTTAGCACCTTTATGCAGGAGTTTTTCTAATTATTTGCAGGTCATAGATTGTGCCAGTTGTAAGAGTAACCTCAGTTTGTGAGAAAACATCTTTTCTCCTGTTGAGATTATTATTTTTACAACCTTCTTATGAAGTGTTGATGCAGAGGTTATGAATTTTCTGAGTTGTGCAAATTTTCTTTTATTACTGGTTATTTCGTGTGTTAATCAGTTTGTCTAGTTTTTCAGGTATTCTTTTGGTGTATCACCTTAGGGTTAGATTTTAGTTTCATATGTCCTCCTCACTCTTTTCTCTAAAAAATCGTTAGTTTAGGTGAAGATTTTGAAAAGAACCAGCTTACTCTAGAGGTCCACTTCAGTTTTAGGTTACCCACAACCTTGAAGTGTTCCCATGGAAATTCAATAGGCAGCTGAAGTTCACAGCTCTAGCGGGGGTGTAGGCTTCATTGATAACAATAACATTGTACCAGCTATATGAAGAAAAGGTCAAAAAGTTTATTATAGGCATAGTTGAACTACTCACCAAAACCAAAAACTCGCCAAGCCCCCCAAAAAAAAATCTGCCAATACTCGGCAAGAAACTTGGGAACTTAAAAAATTGCTTAAATTTAATTAGAAATGCATTTTTTTTACAAAATTCAATGAGAAGATGCATCCCATGAGTCAATAAATGAGAACACAAAAGAAACAAGCTAAGTATAGATATATTTAAACACAAAGTGGGTACAAAATCACATCCTCATGAGGAATGTTGATGGCTGGAAGCAAAATAGTAAATAGTTTTTGTAAAACTAAAAGTAAATAAATCAATACAATTGCATCTTCCTCTTCCCAACTCTAGTAAAAACTAGGGGGGAGGTAGAACTAGAGGGTCTATTCCTAGAAGTTTGTTGTGGGCGTGATTGTGCCTCCTCGCTCGATATGACTGGCTCAAGTTGTGGCTCATCCTCCATCTTAAATGTAGCTTTGCCTCTAGCTACACCTGGCACTGGCAATGACTCCTCATCCTACTCAATGTCATCCAGCGTGAAACCAAATCCACCCCGCTCCTCCTCCGTAGCCTGCCTCTCCAAATCATTGATGTCATCCTCTGTAAACAATGGAGGTTGCTTCTGCGATGCCCAATCATTGTAAGGATCTATATCATCCAAATCAATTGGACCAGCTGGTGCTTCCTCTACATTCCTTATGCGCAACCGAAGATTATATTGCACAAAGACAAGGTCATTGAGGCATTTTTGAGCTAACTTGCTCCTCTTCTTCGTGTGGATGGCCTCAAACAAGCTCCAATTGTGCTCACAATTGGATGAACTACAAGGTTAACATAAGATTATGAGAGCAATATTTTTGAGATTTGGGGTATTTCCACCCCAACTTTGCCACCAAGCATCTGCAAAATAAAATTAGGTTGAGCGTAGCACCCCTCACAGGGGTCTGAGGGTGAGAAAGAGGGGTAGAGAGACAAGTCTAGATCTTGGGGGAGAGAGGAGAGAGTGAGATGGAGAGTGGTAGAGAGGGGGATAGAGGAAGAGTGATAGGGAGATAGATAGGTCTAAAATTCAAGGCAGATAAAGTGAGTGAGATCAAGAGAGCGAGAGAATGTTGATAGGAGCATATTGATTACTGAAATTTGACTGTCTGAAAAATTTAAAAGATCTTCTAAAACCTAGAATTTGCATTATAACTCCTAGAGATCTGAAACCACTCTCAAACATCCTACCAATATATACATGAAATATAACTTAAAGTATAAGTTGTGACTTATACTTAAATGTTATATTTTGATGAAGAGAATAAAACTGATTTGAAAAAAAAAAATAGATAAATTTTTGACATGTTTGGGCCTCTTCTTTTAATGCAGCCGAGTTTTTCCCAAGAACTCGGCGAGTTTTTATGGTGAATAAAAGTCGTAAAAACTCGCCTTAGAGAAAAAACTCGTGAATTTTTAATTACTCGCCGAGTTTTCAGCGAGTAGTCCAACTATGATTATATGTATTGCTCTGTTTTTTCTATCAAGCTTCAGCCATAGTCTTAGAATGGAATAAATCTGCAATTTTGTATCTGCTGTTCATAAATTTTATATGTCAAATCTATATGAGATATCCCTTGCCAAATCTGTCCTCAAAAAGTTGATTATAGGCTCAAGGAATATTATCAAACACTTAGCATACAATGTATGAAACCGCTGTTATGAATTTTCTGATTGTCTTCTCGAGTTTGTAGGCTGCAAATGAAGTTATTGAAGGCTTCTAACAATGCAAGGTTGTTATAGAAATGATATACTAGCTGTTACAGACCTTTACACACATGTAAATGACTGAAATTAACTAGCACAGCTAGTTGACATTAAGACAAACACTTGCCATGCATCCCAATGTACACCTACAACCACGAGGCATTTAAGCAAACAGTTGGCATACAAGCCATATGCTGATAATAAACCAAATACAAATAACCATAAAGCTTTAATTGTAATGCAACTCAAGATACATGGCAATGCAATAAACAATAATCTGAAGAGTCTTTATTGAAATGTAGCAAACAGCAATGGTAATAACAAGTATGGAACCTGTTAACTACAGCAGCAACCATAAACTTTATTGTTTCTTTTTGATAGACTTTATCTTGGCCTTCCAAATGTTGTGTTTATTCTTCTCTTATACCAGCGCTACCAAAGATGATTTCCTTTGATTTTATGGTGTCTTCTAAATAAAAATCGCACCATACAGGTGCACCCAGCAATGAGGGTATATGGCAAGCTTTTTGCAGCAACTGTATAGCTTAAGAAGCAAGCTAATGACTAAAGAAAATCACCAACACAATACTCTCGATCTGCTAGTTGAAAACACTTTTGGATCTGCTCTGAACGTCCATGAAACTTCACCAATTTAGCCCAATTAGAACTACTGAATGAAGCTCTTCTGAATGCCAAATTCACTAGATATTTCACCAACTCAAATGGCTGCAACACTGAAGATTTTACATTCTCCAATGGCTGTTGAAAGCATGAAACCCTCGGTCTCTTCTCCCAAACCAAGTTCAAGGAAAATAGATGCATAACATAATAATTGAACTTCTCTTTTTTCATGCTTATATATTCTCCATAAGAAGTTTGAACCTCTCTCAAAAAGGGACATGTAATTATTTAAATGAAATATTATTTCATTTGCTCATAAATGAATAAACTTTGGGTTATGTGTTGGATAATTAATTAATAATTTGGCCCCCTCTTTAATGATGAAAATGACCCTTTCTTTATGAAATAATAATAACTTATAACATAACATTAAATGCCCTCATAATAAAATTTATTAATAAAGTTATCACTTTAGTAATAATCAAATAAGCATAACTCCATGATTAATCAATATTTCTTCATTTTGTCTACACCGAGGATTTGACCATTTTATCCTCTGTCCAACCCACTAACTTACCAAAAATAGAAAGGGTCCCTCTCAATCGTCTCTTGACTGACTATAAATAGTAAGTATATGAAACTGAGACCAAACGAAGTCCAATCTGAGCCAAACGAAGACCAAACTAGAACATACTAAATTTTGGGGAAGACAAGAACTCCCATTAACCAAGCCTTTGCCTCAAAAGACCCTCTATCCACAATTATTAGCCTACGAGGGTCAGAATGATAGACTAACCATCCAAAATTCATGTCTGCTAAAATGGGGACATTACACTATATGGTACTTTGCAAAATATTGAAACAGTCATGCCAATTTGAAACACACCTCTTTGCAAACAAGAAAAATCTGAGGGCCTGAAATTGGTTGTTTCAAACTTGGATTGCATCCTTCTTTATGAATATGACTTGAGAACTATACAACAGCAATACACTGAAAAGACAAACAGAAACTCTCAACTTGGCATTCCTGTCAAATATTAGACAAATTGTCTTGGGAAGAAGTGCAAAAAGTTGGTAGCAAACAGGGGTGGGTCCTTACATCCTAGCCACTGACAAATAAAAAGAAGATCAATGCACACATTTTGGGATATTTGGCAAATTGTAGAAAGGCTGATAATGATAAAGAACTATTTGATTGTACTCCTGAAATAGATTTTTGCTGCTAGACATTAGAGTTTGATTTCATTTGTTCTATAAATACCAATTTTATTGTTGAAAGAATTTGGCTACGTGATTGGGTTGCTCGATAGAATTCCCCAATACTGATTGCATCAAGTGTTATTAGAGTGAGGGTTGGTTGTGATTGTGTCAAGAGGAGAAACCCTAGAGAATTTTGTTGTGGGTAAGTAAGAGAAAGAGAAGACCCGTGACTACAAAGGGCTCGAGAAGACACGGCATGTAGAGGACATGGCTGAAGAAGAGTAGCACCATGAGCTGTGATACGGAAATTGTGGAAATGTTAAAAAGATTTGCAGCAAGGTTAGAAGCAATTGAGGCAGTGTAGAGAAGAGGGGTACGTGTTGAATATTTTAGTGAAGACGAAGGAGAAGTGGTAGAGGAAGATGATGAAGCAAATGAAGGTGTCTTAGATCAAGGAGAAGAAAGATTCTTGAGAAAAATATCCAAAATTGGTAGCAAACCTATGAAAAACTGATCAACTAGATTTCAGAGATAGAGAAGTATTTTGACTTTGAATCAATTGAAGATGACAAGAAAGTGAAGTTTACCTGTACCAAGTTAAAAGGACATGCATCCCTATGGTGGGACCATCTACAAACAAAGAGGAAAAGAAGAGGCAAAGACAAGATTAAGTCATGGAACAGAATGGTGGCCAAGTTGAAGGCCAAGTTCCTACCAGTATATATAACCGAAGTTTGTTTAAAAAGTTACAGAACTTGAAACAAAAAAATATCCAATGTAAAGGAATATACAGAAGAGTTCTAGAGATTGAGCATCAAGGCAGGACATATTGATGATGATGTTGAGAAAGTGTCAAGGTATGTGAATGGTCTACGGTTATCTATTCAAGTTGAGATTAGCATGGTCAAGTTGCAAACTGTTGAAGAAGCCTACTAAATTCAAACTCTTATTTCTTGAAGGCTAAAGAGAAATTGGATAGGAAACAACAAAGTAGCTTAAGAGGTGAAGTAAGGTTCGCATGTGGAAGAGGACAATCTAGTGATGGAAGAGGATGCTAAGGTAAACAAGAAGAAAGCAACACCTCCCAGACAAATTCCTATGCTTAGGTTACTTTGTCTGAGGTAGAGGCCATTGCTCAAGAGGATGAGGAAACTTTGTTAGAGAAAGAGGCAAAGGATTCAATGGTACATGTTAACAATGTGGAGAAATTGGACATAGGAAATTCAAATGTCATCAGATACAATCTAGCAATAGTAAAGGCAAGGAGGCTAGAATTCATGTGGCCTAAGCAAAGGAAGAAAGTGTAGCTTCACCCAAGCGTTGAGAAGCTTTTGAATATGGAGAGCCTTTAATGCTAAGAAGAATTCTATTGAAACCAAAAAAGGGGAAAGAAGAATCAGCATAGAGGAGAAATTTGTTTAGAACCAGATGTAAGTTTGGAGGTAAATGTGATCATTAATAGTGGTTTCACTGACAATCAAGTGTCAGGAAATGGTGAATTTGCAGTTGAAGAGGATGAAACATCCCAGTCTGTACAAGGTTTCTTAGCTGCAAAGGGAACGCCAAATACTGGTAAGTGAACAATGCCTAGTGAATTTTGATATAGGAAGTTATAAGGATGAGATAATGTGTGATGTTATGCTAATAGATGCATGCCACATTCTGTTGGGTAGACGTTGGCAATATGATAAGAAAGCCATTGATGATGATAAGACTAACTATTATAAGACAAAGAAGAATGGGAAGGAGTATACCTGGAATCCCATGAAGGATAAGGATGAGAAAGTAGAAAAGAATCCCAAAGATTGCTTGGTGACTGGGAAACAATTTTTGAAAGACTTTGAAGGAGGAGGTATGCTATGCTTGCATTCCTAAGCCTGTAGAGATTAGGACAATAGAGAGGACAACATAGAAGAAGGGAGAACTTACCATGGAGGTACATGAGAATTAGATGAATTTTTAGAAATTTTTATGTAGTTACTTGATGGATTGCCACCAATGAGGAGCATCAATCATTGTATGGATTTGATACCAGGGGCTGATTTACCAAACAAAGCACAGTTCAAAATGACTCCAATGGAGAATGAGGAGATAAATTGTCAAGTATAGGAGTTATTGAATAAGGGTTTAATCAAAGAAAGCTTAAGTCCATGTGTTGTACTTGCAGTACTCACACCAAATAAGGATGGAGAATGGCAGATGTGTACATATTCAAGAACCATCAACAAGATAACTATCAAGTACAAATTTCCATTGCCCCAAATGGATAACATGATGGATTGTTTGAGTGGAGCCAAGTACTTCACCAAAAAGATTTGAAGAGTGGATACCATCAAATAAGGATCCGAGAAGAAGATGAATGGAAGACTGCGTTCCAAAAAAGGGATGGTTTGTATGAGTGGTTGGTGATGCCATTGGGGTTAACAAATGCCCCAAGTACCTTCATGCGGCTAATGAATGAAGTATTGAAACCTTTTCTTGGAAAATTTGTGATTGTATATTCAGATAACATTCAGATTTTTAGTAAAACAAAAGAGGAACACGCACATTAGGGCAATTTTGCAAAGATTGAAAGAAAAAAAGTTGCTTGTGAATTTGAAGAAGTGTACTTTTATGAAGAACTAGTGTTTTTAGGTTTTATAGTGACTAAAGAAGGGTTGAAGATGAACCCAAAGAAGGTCAAGGCAATAGTAGACCAGCCTTCACCTAAAAGTATGTTTGAAGATAAGTTTTCATGGCTTGGCAAGATTTTATAAGTTCATCAGAAATTTTAGTGGGATATGTGCACCTATTACAGAGACTATGAAAGGTAGTAGAAAGAGTTTAAGTGGATAGATACAGCAAAGAAATAGCTTCCAATTGTTGAAGAAGAAAGTGGCAAAACAGCAAGTGTTGGCATTCCTAGATTTTAGCAAAATATTTTAAGTTGATTATGATGCCAATGGTAGTGTAATTGGGGGAGTTTTATCCCAAGAAGGAAGACCCATTGCCTACTTCAGCAAGAAGTTAAATGAAGCAAAGAGGAAGTACTTAGTATATGACCAAGAATTCTATGCTATTGGGTGCAGGCTCTGAAGAAATGGAGACACCATTTGTCACCTAAGGAATTTGTACCATACACTAACCACCATGCCTTGCAATTCATCAACAGCCAAGGTAAATTGAACCAAATACATATGAAATGGGTGGAATTTCTACTGAGTTACTCTTTTGTTTTGAAGCATAGAAGGGGTAGTTCCAACAAGGTAGCAGTTGCACTTAGCAAAAGATGTTTATTGATGAATGAGTTAAGAGTTAGAATTGTTGGATTTGATGCAATGAAGGAATCATATCCAAATGATCCTAATTTTAAGGAAGCATGGACAACTAGTAAAAGTCTAGTGGAAAAGGATACTTTGCATAGCTGGAGTATTTCATTCAATATCTTATTGTTCAAGGGAAAGAGATTATGTAGACCCAAGGGTTCAATGAGAGAGAACCTAACAAGAGAAAAACATAACAGAGCTATGGGTGGGCATTTTGGTGTGGATAAATAGTAGCACTGTTAAATGAAGGATGTTATTAGCCTGGGATGAATATAGATGTAAAGAAGATACTGCATGGTTGTAGAATTTGCCAACATGAAAAAGGAGTAAGGTGGAATATAGGATTGTATTAGCCAATGCCAATACTAGAGAGACCGTGGGAGCACCTAAGCATGGACTTTGTTTTGGGATCGCCTCATACATATAGAGGTAATGATTCAATTTTTGTTGTAGTAGATAGATTCTCAAAAAGGATTAGTTCATAGTGTGTCAAAAGAGTAATGATGCTTCCCACATAGCCAATTTGTTTGCAAGGAGGTAGATAGGCTGCATAAATTGCCTAAGAGTATTATCTCAAATAGGGATACTAAGTTTTTGGCCATTTTTGGCATACCTTGTGGGAGAAGTTGGGTCAGGATTAAGGTTTAGTTCAATCTACCATCCCTAGACTAATGGATAGACTGAAGTTGTAAATAGGAGTTTGGGAAATTTATGGAGTTGTTTGGTAAAGGATAAACCAAACCAATGGGACTTGACATTGGCTCAAGCAGAGCTTTTCTACAATAATTCAATCAATTGGAGTGTTGGGAAAAGTCTTTTTTCTATTGTCTATGGGTATAACCCTGGCGGTGTAAAAGAGTTAAGAGATTGTGCACAAAATTGAGCAGAAAAAGTGCTACAATAGAAGATTTTGCTGAATATATTCATGAGCTGCATAAGAAAGTGAAGGAGAATTACTAAGTTTTTGGCCATTTTTGGCATACCTTGTGGGAGAAGTTGGGTCAGGATTAAGGTTTAGTTCAATCTACCATCCCTAGACTAATGGATAGACTGAAGTTGTAAATAGGAGTTTGGGAAATTTATGGAGTTGTTTGGTAAAGGATAAACCAAACCAATGGGACTTGACATTGGCTCAAGCAGAGCTTTTCTACAATAATTCAATCAATTGGAGTGTTGGGAAAAGTCTTTTTTCTATTGTCTATGGGTATAACCCTGGCGGTGTAAAAGAGTTAAGAGATTGTGCACAAAATTGAGCAGAAAAAGTGCTACAATAGAAGATTTTGCTGAATATATTCATGAGCTGCATAAGAAAGTGAAGGAGAATTTAGAGAGGAGTGCCATCAAATACAAGGAACAAGCTGATATGCATAAAAGAGAATAAGATTTTCAAGTGGGTGATATGGTTATGGCACATTTGAGGAAGGAGAGGCTCCCATAGGGAACATACAATAAACTGAAATGGAAGAAGATAGGCCCATGTAAGGTCTTGAGGAAGTTTTAATCCAATGCTTATGAAATAGAACTTTCAGCAGCTATAGACATATCTCCCATCTTCAATGTTGTTGATTTGTACAAGTTTCATGAAGGGGAGACAAGTACACAAGGGGATCCACCAACAAATGTATAGAATGCACAAGAATGGATACATCAGTTGCTTGAAAAGAAATTTAAAGACACAGACAAGGTAATTGGTTCTCAAATGGCTAAGAGAACTAGAGGGAGAGAATAGATGGAATACCTAGTTCGTTGGAAGGAAAAACCTACAAATGAAGCCTCTTGGATGAATGTTGTAGATTTGGCTAAGTATGGAATTCCAATTTGGAACCTGGAAAAATGTTCATGAGTTACAAACTCATGGAACATTTCATTTACCCAGCATGTCTAATGCAAGATCATCCAAGTCCACAAACAATCTTACATCAACCAAAAATATTTTCTTTCCGGTCAATTACTTTTGGTTTCTTAGTAGCGTTAGTTTTGGTTAGTTTTTTTTTTATACATAAGAAGTTGTGGACATGGGTTCCACTCCCATAAAAAAGATAAAATAAAAAGAATCCCAACAGCCCTCAAATAGGGGTGCATCCAAAGGTCCCGGATTGGGGGAACCACAAAAAAGGTCCATTCACGGCCAAAACAAAAAGGTTACTGTTGACACTAATGTAACAAAACCTATGTAATATTAAACTCAAAAACTCCTACACCTAGGCAAGAAGCCAAACCCCTCCTTCCAGCCCATATGATTGAAATGAAGAGACTAAGTTTCCACTTTTTTCCCCTTGCTAGAGGACCTCAACGTCATATGAAGTTGTGGAGTATGTTTCCTCTTGTTGACTTCCATCCATTCTTTTGTCTTCTGGGAGGCATTTCTCGCCATCTGGACTTTCCACACTATCCTTCACTTGAAGCATTAGGTGAAAGAGAGCCCATAGCCCCCTTACCACAGAAATCTTCCATCAAAGCATGAGAATCAAAAGATTTAATTGCAGGTCCCAAAGAGACAAAGCGAGAGGGCCTCTAAGAAGTATCACCGTAGACTTTGGCCTAAACCATGTGACCAAAGTCATTTATCAAAGGCAAAATATGATTTTCCTTTGATTCTAGAGAATACACACCAGCTTTCTCCACATTATTCAACCTAGAATCCGTCTTTGGAGAAGAAGCAGAAGCCTCCCCTTTGGGAGAATTTGGCACCATATAATGTTTGGGGGTAGCACCCTTCCACCAAGAGGCCTCCCTTTTAGGTTGTGATTTAACCATTGAAAATTCTACAGCAACTTGCCCAATCTTGTAACATTTCCTGCACCATAAAATTAAGCCTTCATAATCCAAAGGCTGCGTCCAACTATAACCATTAGCATTCAAGATAATTTCTATTGGAAGATCTTTGGTGGTGTCCAATTCCACCAAAATCCTAGCATAAGTTGTGTAAATGAAATCTCTTGAATTATCATCTGAGGATACAAAACTGCCAATAAAATTTCCTATTGCTGCTAAACATGATTCAAACCAACATTGAAGGGGGAGATTTGGGAGAAGAATCTAGATCAGCATAATTGAAAATGTCTCAAAAGATGTATTAAAATTCGGATGCCGAGATTTAAGCATCAGCATACTCACTCCCCACAGTTAAACATAGCTGAGAATGGCATTTTTGTCTTTCTTACTATCAAAGACCATTGTGAAGAAGCCTTCTGCACTAGGATAAATTTCCAATTTTTCTTCCACGAGAGGAAGCCATGATTTCGATATCCAATCATGCAACTCAAGAAGATTGGGCCAAATGTGGCTAAACTGTCCAATAAGCCCATTCTCTGAATAAAATTCCTCATTCTCTTGCAGCTCCACCAAAATGGCATTGAAGTTCAATTGCAAGGGCTTGTCTAAGCTTTGCACCACCCTATTGGTGACAAAACCAAAATGGCTCTGAGACAAAGAAAAGGTTGAGGTCGAATTCAATCCAGAGCAAGTTGTCGCCAAGAAGGAAGCCTTGGCAGTGGTGGACTCAACCTTTGGTCACGATTCGGGAGTTGTCGCCATGAGATCAAGAGAAGATCCAACTCGCATTGGCCTATGAGTGCACATAGGAGAGCCCCCCCTTGTCGATAGACAAGGGCACCCCAAACGCACACCCAGTTGTCACCGCACACAAGGGGGAAAGAGCAAAAACCAGTGCCAAGTGCCACATCCATTTCCTAGTTGTTTGTAATTGTCATCGAAGGAACCCCTTTTGCAAGCAAATTCATGCGCACCCAAAGGCAAAGAGCCAACCGAACCCTAGCAATCCAAAGGGACCAATTGTAGAGTTGTGAATTAGTGACAACCCATGCATTCTTCACCTCTAAGTCTGAAGAGGAGATCACACCTGCAACCTTTCCAATACGCTAGGAAGGATTTGCATTCGCTGCCCTAATTGCCAAAGGATTAGCAACTTCCGGCAAAGACATTGAACATGTTAGTTTTAATTAGTTACTTCAGAAGGATTTTCCAAAAATAATTTGGGCAATCTAATGACGTCATCTTGTAGAGGAGCTTAATGGGTATTTGCAGGTCAAATTGGGTGAAAGTAGATAAAATTTGACCAAGTTATGCCTTTGTAAGTTTTTGGTCTATTACTGGTTGTGGACTTTTGGGTTGCTACTGAACCTACCTTTGTGGACATTTTTTATTGAACCAGCCATTTTCAACAAGTTATAATGTATTTGACCAATACTGATAAGTTTGTCTGCATTCACAGTTATAATGTATTTGACCAGTACTGATACCTTTATTTGCATTTGTGGAATTGTCTAAGCCAAATGAACTGAATTCTTTTGTATCAACGCAAACACTTTTAGCTGGTTCCAATGACTTACTCCGCACAACCCATTCTAATGATTTCTTCAATCCCGACTGCATCAGTTTCATTCTCTCTTACCTTACTTTTTGACATATTGTTCATACTTGTGTCTCTCATGTTTTCACTACTCATAGTTCTAGTAGTGGTTTTAGCTAGTTTAGGACAATCTTTCGTCTAGTGTCCATTTTTTCTACACAAAAAAAAAAGAGTTAATCTTCCCAACAGTTCATTTTTGTGGAAAATTGGATTTTTCTTCAATATTATTATTAATTATGTTGGAAATTTCAATCCTAGGAGTTAGAGAGATCAAAACTCACATTGAGATGTGGGATAGTTACTCTAGATTTGTAGAATAAATTTCCATAGCTAAGGAGCCAAAAAAATTATTCCCAACCATCTAGGAGCAGTTTTAGCCTAGACCATTTCTAGTTTGGACTCAGAAATTTAAGGAATGGCTCTAAATATTGGTTCTCCTAGATTCTAGTATTCCTTTTTAATCACCCTTTCTTGCATACCATGTGACGAAAAAAACTACAAACAGCCCTTTGTGAATCATTCTACAGAAAATAACATATGTTCCCGATTTTTTACCCCAAACAGTGCCCAACCAATCATCAAAAAATTTCCTATAAGGCAAAATATTACTATCCGAACAAACTAAGAAAACCACAATACCTTTTAACCTCTGTTCTTTTTTACCTTCATTCTTGACTTAGAGAAAGGGGGAGAATTTGAGGTAAAGAAGGTGCCTTATTGTCGTCTCATCTTCCGGATTTCTACCCTTGGACATCAATGTTCCCTCCAAATCCATCTTCTTTCCTAGCTTCAAACACCATTGAGTCTGCTATACCCACATCCTTCCCTCCAAGCAATTCCCTGAATGTAAACTTCTTTGCAAAAGGCAATTTTCTAGATTTATTTTCACCTTCATCATTGCCTACCCCTTATTCTCTAGGCTGCCTTCAATAGGCCTTCATCGCCCTCCATTACTTCATCTATACTCATAGTACAAGGCCCAATTGACCAAAACTAAGGAGATTAATGCCACCAACAATGGATGAATATAAAAATCTTCTAAATAAATGTGACACAACAAACCAACGCCACCCCACGCCACCTTCCCTACCAAAGGCGAGCAGACTGGAAGGTAATAACCCCAAAAAACCAAAGATTAAAACTTCAACAAAATTGGGGCAGGACAAAATTTTAAAATTTTAAAATTTTGAACCAAAACCACAAACAACAACATAATGTCACAGAAATAAGGGATTAACACCACCAAATTTGGAAAACTGAGGAAGACAAAGGTGACCAAAGAGTGATGAAGAGCACCAAATGAAGCACCGAGCATGAGTACTAGAGCATTTGAGAGCAACAATGGAGGATGACTACTCATCTCCCTCACCCTCAGATCTCCCCTCCAAATGAAGATCACTTCATCCTTTTGACTTTTCTCTACTAAATCCCAAGTAATTGACTTACATTTATGGTTTTGGCTTGTTGAGTCAACCCCTAGCCTTAGTAATGCTCCTATGGTTGTAATGGCATTTGTAGACTTGTTTAAGATATAAGTGCATGACTCCACATAGAACTAACAATGTTGGGCTAAGCAATACAAGCTCTTTTCTACCATAGTTCGTAACTCCATATTGTGATTTTTGTTTTCGATGCCATAGATGTCATAATTCGTGAGTTTTTATGCTTAAAACACTTGACAATATTTATATATGTAAAATGGTGTTGCCTTAAATGCAAATCCACTTTTGTACTCATGTAATCGATATATACTCATGTATGTGATCAAAGTAGCTTCTATTTGATTAGTTAATTGTGTCTTTAAGTTTTATTTATTGAAGGATGCATGATAAAAGCTCTAAATCCTTAAAAATCTCTATATTTCTTGGTTTTTCCACTTGGCCAAGTCTTGACTAAGTTTGAGTGTTGACTCAATTTGATTCAAAAATCAGCTTGCCAAGTCTGAGCTGAGTCCAAGACTTGTAATGCAAACCTCAACAAACACAACGTTGCAAGATTTCAGAAGCAAACTCTTAATGGCTTGAAAGTTATTAAATTGATAGTCATCTTTTTAAGCAATTTACAGAAACAATCACTGCAGGAGATTCAACAATGCTAGTGCAAAACAAATTTAAAGAATTTTCTACAGTTATTACACACGATCTGAACAATTTTCAGACAAGAACACCCTACCATTCAAAAGTTACACGATTAACCTCTCCCTGGGTACATTTAAGGCAAATATTTTTAAAACAATTATTGAGCTTAGTTGAATATTATAAACTTTATATTATTAAAACATAAACCTAACGTATTGCCCTAAATATATTTCCAAATCTATGTAATAATATACACAGATTTATTACTCCATACACTGCTGCACATAGGTGATTCGTTCTGCATACAAAAAAAATCGCTTCAGGTAAGGGATCATTCCTTCCTCAAATGTTATTGTGAATATCAAGTACAACAGATTTCTGTTCCCAAAATCTTCCTATTCACTCTTTAACAATTCACTCCCCGAGGATCTGCCGTTCCTGCTGCAAGAGGCTTTTTGAGGGAAAAAAAACCTCCTTTTAGCTAGTCCACAGAAACAATAAAAGGGAAAGTGCCTCTACTGCTGCTCACAAACACCATCAGATTAGCAGATCAAATCCTTCCAGAAGACAATTTATAAACAAATTCTGGAATGACAACAGCTGCTGATAGCATTACGCAAAGTATTTGCCCAGCTCCACAAATCACATATAATACAACTGAATGCTTTCTCTCTCTCTCAGCAAACGACCAGGCTCAGTAATCCTCCAGGTTTTGATACCATATTAGATTGATCCCACATGCTGTAACAATCACAATGCAAAATGGTTTATTGTCTAAGCTAGAGAATTAACAATACTTCCTACACTCTAGGAACAACTATGCCATCTTTAGTACAATCATAACTATTCCCCTACAAACCATTGTAGACATTATTACAAACAAAGCTAAATTACTCTAATAGGCTTCTTTATATTTTACTTTTGATTTTTTGTCCCTATTTGTAATAACCCACCTTGATTAACCCAACAAAATTGACCATTCCTTTTTTTTTGTTTAATATAATCATTGTGTTTGATTCAATCGCATACTTTGGGCATCCATCCATTTGGATTAGGCATTCATCCATCCGGGATGAGCATCTAACCATACGGGTTAGGCATCTGTCCATACGAGACATAAGATTTTATCTATCCAATACAGGGTAGGCATCTATCCAATCGGGATAGGAGGTGCTCTGGCCAAAGACTTAGACTCATCGGAACCATTCGGGTCCTGAACCACTCACTAAGTACTACACTCTTCTAACAGAAGTGCACCGAGGTCGCCATCCTTAGGAGTAATTAAATAACATAATAAAAGCTTGAATTCCGCCTCGGAATTTGGCTTAAAGCCTCGGGAAGTCAAGCGAATCCATACGGGATTCCTTCCGAGTATGCATTGAATTACTTTTTCCATTTTATTATACTTATCTTTCAAATTAGGATTCTACTCAATCCTTCTTTACCAAGCCTAGACCCCACCCACGAACGCCTGAGTACTAGGGACAACTCCGTCCCAAGACTGCCTACATACCTGTTTCGGCACGGGATCAAGGCGTAAAGTATGTAGTTCTATTTTCTACTCTATGGTTTGATGTAAACTGATTAGTGGGTACGCAACCCTTTCTAGGGTAAATGTCCCAGACAGTTTCTCTGCGGTTGCTACCCACGGTGGTAGCGCTTAAGCAAAGGCTCAAGATGGCCTATTGCTTGTGGCCTAAAACAACTAGATCCTAATTCTTATCATAAGCGTCACCCTTGACCACTTGCCAATCGACAACAATTCTTCGAAATTAATTCAATTTCATAAAAGCATTTCACTCAAACAACCTTATAGGAGTTTACTATGGTTTAACTCCGCAGATGAAAGATCATTTTAGAATTATCTTATTAGATTATCGATCCAAGTGGGATTACCCGCCCCTTGGATTTTAACTTCCAAGTGTCCCTTATTACTCCCCAACGATTTATAGGGACGATGCCACAGACATAATTGATGCAGCTTTATTAGGCGTTAAGTGCAGTAGTTCAACACGATGGCATTACCCGTAAGCGTGACCCAGAGGCACTGTATATACTGAACGCTGCTAGGTTTTGGTTTTCCAACTTCCATTATTTAGTTTTCGTAATTAAGAAACTTATGAAAACATCATACTTGAAAACAATTATGACTTGAACATGCAAAATTAGACATTGCAAAACTTAATTAATTGAAATAACTACTTGATGAACTATGTGGGATAAAACCATAACAAAACTTGAAATATAACTTGCATAATAATGACAATTATGAAACTTGCATATTAATAATTAAATGTGTAACTTGCATGGAGATGAAAACGCCAATAAATGTAATTAATGTATAAGAAATTTGCATGATACAAGAATAGTGTAACTTGCGTGCAAGATTAAGCATTGCATGATTCCCATCACGGGAATAATTAATTATGGTCATAGGTTCCAAAAATAGCGATTAGTTTAGACATTTGATTCAAATCATATTAATATACATTAATTGCTTTTAATGAGTCCAAAATGCCAACTAAGTGACCCAACGAATTTTAAGTGGTTTTTATAAAATTCCAATTATAAAATTTAACACAATTGATCTACAATTAGAAAATTGCTTAAAAGAACTAAGGACAATTATAAAATTTAATTTACAATTTAGAAAATTGCTAAAATAAATACATTTCGAAATTACCTAAGTTAAAAAAATTTATTAAACTAAAATAAAAAAATTTACAATGTCCAATCGCCACGAATTAAATTTATAGTGGCATTTTTGAAAAAGGGGAAAGGGGAGGCAAGTGGGAGTGGGACCCAGGGGTCCCGTCACCATTGCGGGTCTGCGAAAGCAGGCCCGCAGTGATGAGGGGACCCCGTGGTCCCCTCCACTACCCTGCGGCCATTGTTGTGACAGTGACCGTAGGGGAAGTGGAGGGTACCACTTCCACGGCGGTTACAATAACCGCCTCCCACCCCCTGCACACCGCCCGACACATTCAGAATAATTTCCAAAGACCATGTTTATTAATTTTTTGTATTAAAATCACTTGAAACATTTACTATGTTCATTGTCATTCGAATTAAATTTAATACAAATATATATATATATATGGATTACATTCCCAGATTTTATTTTTTATGGTATTAAAGAAGTTATAATAACAAAAAGAACAAGAGTTTATTCATAGGAATGAAGATGCTTCAGCAAATAAAACAGAATATCAGATTTTCACAGAGGCAGGAAAATGTTTAAATTGATTCCACAGGAATGAAAATAGAGAGATTTGCTTCAGCAAATAAACAGATAATTAGATTATCAAGAGGTGGGTCAATACTTGAAATTGATTTCGCATAATCAGTAATTTAATATTCACAGGAAGATTTATACCTCAATTTCAACTAATATTCACAGAGAGAAGTATATAACCAGATATATTTTAAATAAAAAATATTAATGTAAACAAATGAGAATAAGGATTTATTCACAGGAATGAATAACACGGAGGATTATTCACAGAGAAATTTATATCTTATTATCAGGTATTTTCTGTTTGTAGGGAAGTAAGATTTTAAAAAAAGAATTACATTTAAATTTTCAATCCAGCAAGATCTGATATTTTCTAAAGAAATTGAAACAAATAATAGCTATCTTTCACATGCAAGCAAGATCTGATATTTCTTTTCAAAAAAACAATTAAACAAATAATAAAGCTATCCTTTTTTTTCAATATTATCCATAAAGAAGGATCTACCACTAAAATTTTATAAAGGAAGATCTAGAAGCTATATTTTGGATAATGCCATTTCCTCATGTGAATGTGAAATAACAAGAAAAAAACCTGGCTATCGAAGTTTGATGTTGAATCCTCTCCAATCTTCTAGCTATCCTCCTTAGATCCTTCCTTGCAACTTGAGAGAAATTTTTCAAACAATAACTTAACAATCCTGCAACGAAAATGAGACTACCAAGGAAGATCCTACTACTAAAAACTTCAGAAATTTTCTTCAAAACATAATCAACTCCCTTCTTTGAAACTTGCATACAATTTTATAAGAAAAATCCCTCAATTCCACTATCTAGAGAATTTAATTAAAAAAGAGATTCTTTTCCAATATTGGACTCATGCAAATTGATTAAAAACTTAGTGGGGGAGTTACATGCAAGGTGGTGGAGATTCCTCTAGAAGCTTCTAATTCCTCCTACAACATGTGCCATAATTGGGAGTGGGAAAAATAAATAAAAATAAAAATAATGCCTTTGAATTATACTCTCCAAGTGTGTGTGTGTGTGCTTATTATTATTTTTATTCTTTTATAACATTTATTCAATCATTTTTAATAGCTTAACCAAAAAAAACATGATAGAATTGTATTTAAATCAAAAAGTGATAAAGGAGGGTTGTGACACTATTCTTATTTTTAGTGCACCTCGTTATGGTTGTGCTGTATGTCAGTTCATCATAATTGCATTTTTGAGACTGATGTTTATTTATATGTATTGGCATTCTATGTTCACTCAAACAAAGTTTTTGTTAGTAGTACTTATCATAGTTTCATGTTTAAACTAGAATATTACCATATGTTTTTGTCATACAAGAGCAGATTCTAGTCTATTTTTGCATCGACAACTTCTAATTATAGACTTTGATTATTTTTATGCTTGTACAGAGTACTGACTATCCATGGTTCGAAGGATGAACTCATTCCTGTAACTGATGCCTTTGAATTCGATAAGCTTATTCCCAATCACTGTCTTCATGTTTTAGATGGAGCTGATCATTATTATATTCGACATCTGAATGAACTGGTATCTATTGTCCTAAACTTCATAAAGGATTCATGGGAGAAGCCCAAAGACAAAATAGATTTGGCAGTACCTTGTTCAAGAAGAGCGGGCGCTTTTTCTTCTAGATTGTGATCTGTCCTTGGTATTGTAAATAAAGAGGACGGAGATCATAGATGTTAGAGTAGCCAATAAATTATCTGTTCCCTGACATTCATGATACGTACATATCTATTATTAGGTGATATTCAGATTCTGTTTATTTAACAACATAACACCATCTAATTCTTTGAACTTGTTTAGACTTTTAGTTAGACTTGTGCATTTGGTAAAAGTAATTGCTTCCATTTGATATGTTTCCTTCTTATCACTCTTGAGTTGATTCCTGTATAGGGTTGATGTGGTGTTGAGGAAGTTATCAAGAAAAATGTAGAGAAGGAGAAATGCATGTCAAGTATCAAAGCAAGACCTTTGCCGGTGGCAACTAGAAGAAGCTCTAACTCTAAAATGTAAATTTATGAAAATAAGGCAATATTTTAATTTATTTGGATGTTGTACACCTGGAATGAAGTAAGTTGGACATCCTTTGAGGTGTATAGAAGTTTGGAGACAAACAAACTTAGTACATAGTGGATCATATGATACTCGTGAGTAAGTTGTAAATTCTAGGATTGCAGAGAATGTAAATTCTCTACCATAGCTGGTAGTATTCAAATGAGAATCATTTCATTGAAACTTAAGGTTGCCTATTTCTCTGTACACACCATCTTAGATAGAGAGATACTCTCTATGCTTTTTTATATCTATTTGAACATGCAGAGAGTTATTATCACACGTTTACAATTCAAAAAAAATCCATTATTGCCTTCTATTTATTTCATGACTGGATTGACAGCGTAATTTTTTTAATTGATCATTTCATAAACTCAATTCATAGGTAGAAAATTTGCCATATTGTTTTCCAAACGAACATATTCGAATAATTTTAGTTTCTGTCAAAAGGAATTCATTTAATGGCAAAGTCCATGTTGTAAGCACCTAGATGGTGCTGAGTTTAAATCTTCTTCAATATCAAAAAAAAAATCTATATGATTAAAATGTACATGTGTTTTGGAGAAATGACATAGATAGTGTATATACCAAATCTGAAGGTAAGCATGGCCAATTCTTATAATGACTTATACCTTATTAGTTCTCCAAGCTAATGTTCAAACAAAAAAGCACTGCAAAATAATTGACAAGCATAAGGACAAAGGAATATAATTCACATGTAAAACATGCACGTCCTTGTAAAGGTTAAGGTTAAAGACTTATAGTTATGTGTTTGAAGATTAAACTGAAGTTGCAGGATTCCTTCTCTATCTCTTTGAAATTAAGGTAGGGAATCATATTTGAAATTTTTGGTTCTTTTAGAATTCAAGATTTTTAATGAGTTTATTAAAGATAAATTGTAGTTGGCTTGAGTTTTTAATAAAACAATAGCCTATTACATATTGAGAAAACATTTAAAGTTAGGATCAAGAATTAAAATCATAAAAATTGAAGTGTTAAAAAGTTATAGTTCAGAATTTAGAAGTTTAAAGTTTTGAAGAAATAAAGTATACAATTGTTTAGAGTTCAATATATAAGTATATTTAAGTGTCAATCTCCTTTCATGTTCAACATAATCTCTGCCTTCACCTTCTTTTCAATACTCACCTACCTTCCCAGCACTAACTCTCATTACTCTCTTTCCACCTCCTTAGTTTTGCACACTATATCAAGCATATTCTTCCTAGAACCTCAAAAGTCTCTTGATCAATCAGACCTTGAGCCTCACCTCTTCCTTCACTAAATGCTATATTTGTACTTATTCTTAAAAAATCAAAACTAAAATATGTAAATTCTATCAAAATTACCACAATGTTTTATTTGAAGGTCACTACAAAAAATTATGACATGTTGATTTTGTTTAGTGTAGTTTACAAGGGTTTGATGCAAACATTTTTGGGTCAAATTGAAGTTTGCAATTTTTATTTTTTTTAATGTTTGAATGGTAGTTTGAAAATTATGTTAGTAAGCTTACTTGAATCAAAAATACAATTATTCTTCTATATTTCACAATAATAATAAAAAAAATATCATAGGATTTTATTGTAAGGGTGAAAAGTGTATATTTCATATGTCTTTAGGAAAAATAACATTTTTGACAATTAAAGCACTGGTCAATAGAACATATCAAACTTGAGCAACAAAAGCATAAATAAAACTTGTAATAGAATTTAGAGAATACACATGTAGAAACTCTAGATTTACCTTGGAAAACATTTTGGAGACAAAAATTGATAAGAGACACAACACCACTCTAATATATTATCTCAAAACAAGATTACAGCATATAGATATATTAACCTATGTTCAAACAATTTGTTCACCCCATCAAGTTTGAATCCATATACCTTAGAGAACATGACCTCAATGCAACTTGCTTTCTTAGAGAGCCTCTTCTCAATTCACTTTGTGCGTTACTCTCCTTCATGTGATCAATCCAAATGTGTATGGTAATGTGATGTCTTTAACAAATTTTAATGTAAAAGATGTACTACTTTTTTTATCACCAAGATCTTGTGAGTGCAAGGTGAAACCATACGATGAGTAAATATTATTATTCGACACGTTCTAATCACCAAGATCTTATGAGAGCGAGGTGAGAACATATAGTGGATGAATAGTGATTTTCATATATTTTATTCAAATAAATAGTGCCTAAAGGATGTAGTAATAGATCGCATGAATAATATAAATATATTAATATTGAATAAATATGTTAAAATACCTCAAATAAATGTTTAAATTAAAACTATTATAACAATGTGTTACAAAAATACAAATACCACTAGTAAAACAAAACATAGCTTTCAAAACAAATGCAACCTTTGGATTAATTGCCCTCAAGGAACCTTCAATAAACCAAAGGTGCTTCATACTCCAATCTTTGAATCCAAGGGTTTTCATCCATGGATTTATAGTTAGACAAATGGCTCCACCTTTGACAAAAATTACATGAAAAATGGTAGTTACCTCAAGACTAGGCATGCACCTTATTTTGTAGCAATAAGATGGCATAAATTGCAAAGCCCCATTTCTTTTTTTAAAATAACAATTAAAATATTAATAAGGTTTTTCTCAAAACTAGTTCCACTTTGTCTTGTAACTCATTAATTTCTTGTCATAGAATCAATCTTGATGAAGGTGTCAAGTGTATCATGTGTTACAACACCCTTTATGAAAATCCGCTCCCCCAAATTGAGAAATTAAATATTATTTTATTTTTACTTAAACTTTCCAAGCCATGGGCCCTTTATTAGAAATATTTTCATATCCTTATAAAGAAAAATAAGGATTTGGTTGACATAAACTAAATTAATTAAAATGAAACATTACAAATATGTCCTTCCCAAAATTGCTTGCCTATAATTCTTCCCAAGCAACATTGGTCATATCTATCTCTTCCTCATGTATCCACAAATAGGTAGGGGTGATTGTGATGGAATTAAAGCCCAAAGACCACTTATCTAATGTCCATCTTGGAAGCATGTCAGTGAACACCAAACTATACTTGTCCATGATAGTTTGCATCCTAGTATGATAAAGGTGGTGATTACCTAAATAAAAAGTTGGCATGTATTTCATTACAAAGCAATTGGATACCCATGATATCAATGCCATAACAAAAATTCCTTCCATACTTATAGTTGTGACCAAATTATTTTGTGGTGTCTCAAGTATACCCTTAAGTATCATGCCTTTCCCTTGAGATTTGAACTTTAGTTCCATGAATTGATAGTCTAGGGAAAATTCCCTAAGAGAATGCAAACACTATAGAAACCATCACACATTATAACTGATAAAGAATAACTCAATCTAATGAATTACCTTGATACATAGAATCATTAATCCGTCAACAATGATGACATTGAATTCAATGAAGTCTTCAACCTTAAATCATTTCTTAACCACCAAGCCTTCATCAATGAAGTGGTGGATAATTTCCCTATTAATTATGATTCGTTGTCCAAATAGATACATATGAACCCAAAATGGTTGATATTATCATGGTTTTGGAGAGTGGCAAGTGTACCTTTGCAAATGCCTACACTTTCTATCTCAAACTTAAGCTCAATAATTTTATTTCATGTTGCTTGTTATGGTTCTAGTTCTTCAACTTTATTCTCCTCTTAATCAAACATCATTTCAATAATGAATTTGACACTTGCCAAGGTATATGTGACTAGATCTCTTAGGCTCCTTGCATGAAAACAACTTTTTTTAAGCTTTCATATTTAGTCTACTTGTCAATCTTTTTTATTGCAATGGGTTGTTGGGTAGCTCTTTCTGAATTAAATCCTCCTTGAGAATTTTCCTCCTATGATCCAATGATGAATGGTCTAGGTTGAGATGAGAATTTGTTCCTTGATACAAATGACTCAAGTTCCAAATCCCTCTTGATAGCTTCATGAAGAAATGGGAGTGAAAAGGCTTTAACTACCCTCGAGTGGCTCATATAGATGTTTAACAAAGAGGAAATTGATCCTCTTTTTTGATATGTTAAGTACCAAAAGGACAACTCTTTGAAATTCTATTTCATATGCATTAATTAAGGTTTGTTGCTTGATTTTGATAAGCTCTTTCAATATTCCTTATCCTTTTGCTAAACTCTTTCCAAGAACTTCCTTTTTAAATCATCAATCCACATAAGTTAATGCCCTATGTGACCAAATCATGGTTCCAACAATCATAGGCAACACCCTCCAAGTACATATGTGATAAATTAAATTTCATCTTTGTTGGCATATGTGCAGAGTATGATGACATGACAGTTTTGTATGTTGTCATTGATGTCAATATGCTGAAGTATGAACCGGTATATTGAAGTAAGCAAACTGGCACGAGAACCGGTATGATGGTATGAAGTGAACCGGTATGATGATGTGAACTGGTATATGGAAAGTTTGTATCGGGGTTTCTGGTTGATGCATTCCA
This sequence comes from Cryptomeria japonica, assembly GCF_030272615.1. Classification (NCBI taxonomy): domain Eukaryota; kingdom Viridiplantae; phylum Streptophyta; class Pinopsida; order Cupressales; family Cupressaceae; genus Cryptomeria; species Cryptomeria japonica. Next base: position 506,720,285 of record NC_081405.1, on the reverse strand, counting down.
AGTCTGTTTGATTCGACCGATGACATCCTGTGATGAGTTAGCATTGAAATGAAGATGAGATCGCATTGCCACGTTAGTCTTGTGCAAGTGAAGAATCTTGCATGAAGAAGATTGATTCTATCCACCTCGGGAATGTACAAAACCTCAGTAAACGGTGGAGAGCGCGTGATGGGTTATCAGCTTCCAGAAGCGGTGAAGAACCAACGATGGAGAACATCTTGAGATTTGTTCAAGATTGTTTTACTCTAGGCAATGTGATTAAACGGTCAGGATTGGACCAACTGTATTGATAACCTAGATGCTTAGGGTTTAGGGTTTATGCTACCGACCTAATTGTTGTCTATAAGGTCGATGATGATTTGCATTGTGAAGTTGTTGGCAAATGTTATGTGTGTATCCAAGTGAAGAGATACTTGACTCTTGCCAGACCGGAGCAGTGAGTAGAGATCTGCGGAGTGTGATTGCAGAAGTATAAGAACTGAAGTGGATTTGCCTTAGCATTGAGTGTTGTTATCATATCAGTGTATTACCTATTGACTTCTAATCATTTCAACAGTTGGAAAATCCCTTTACCGGGTAGCTTTAACAAGTTTTTTGTAAATCCTTTAACAGGGTGACTCAAAATCATTGAGTTCTTCAAATCCTCTTGCGAGGTAACCTTTAACAGGGTTCTAACCTTTAACTAGATTTCAGCCATCCCTTAACTGGGTGATCCCTAGCAGGATCGGTTCCTAGCAGAACCTGTTGTAAAGTCTTTAACCGAACTGGGCTCCTAACAGAGCGGACTTCAGAAGAGTTCAAGAATAACTTGTGGGTATTCATCCCCACCGTGGTTTTTCCCAGTTGGGTTTCCACGTGAAAAATGATTGTGTTATGTGTGATGCTTTAGTGTTTTTTGTTAAGCAGTAATGTATGCTGATCCGGTGGTCATTATATTTTTGATGTATTACCTGTTTAAGCATATGGGTGAAGTGGAAATGGAATATTAGGTTTTAAGCATATGGGTGAAGTGGAAATGAGATATTAGTTTTTGTGAAAATCTAAGTGTTACCGGTTTATGACTTTCACAGTCTCATTGTGTTTTACCGGTAGTGCCCTTATTTAGATCGGTGATGCAGTTTACCAGTTAGTTCAGTCTTCGCAGTCTAAATTGTTAGAGAAATTTTTTGTCTATACTGATTCACCCCCCCCCCCCCCCCCTCTCAGTATCTGTTGAGTATTTACTATTCATCATTATTCATCAATTGGTATCAGAGCATTGTCCAGGTCCTTTATGTTGTAAGCTAAACGCTTGAGGAAAAGATCCTATTCTAATGATGAAGAGGGAAGGTCCTAAGTTTAACAGAGATAACTTTAAGATATGGAAGGACAGAATGAAGATATACATTAAAATCATGGGTGCTCAATGCTAGAACTATGTTGAGAATACTTATGTTGTCCCTACCGGTATTCTCAATGATGATCAAAGAAGAGAAATTCAGGAGAATGGACAAGTTATGGAAGCTCTTATTAGCAGTCTATCTGATGTTGAGTTTATAGATGTTCAGGATAAAGACAATCCCAAAGATGTATGGGATACTCTGGAGTCTATCTGTGGCAGTGATGAGCATGTGAAGCAAGCTAAGGAAGAAATCCTTAGAGGAAAGTTTGAAGACATGCGGATGGTTGAAGGAGAGACCATTCAACAATATGGGATAAGGATTAAAATTGTTGTTGGAAACATCAAGAGCGTAGGAGGTACAATGGATGATTCCACCATTGTTAGCAAAGTTTTGAGAACCTTATTATCGGTCTATGCAAGAAGGGTTGCCGCTATTTAGGAGTTGAGATCTATTGACAAGACAAAGGTGTCCCTAGATTCCATCATTGCTAAGTTGACCTCATATGAGCTAAACAGTTATGATGACAGTGTTCAGAAGACCGATTCGGCCTTTAAAGCATTTGTTGCACTATCTAGAAAGGGTAAAGAAGCTAGTACCAGTTGTGAACCAAGACAAAGCAGAGATATGGATGATGAGGAGATCCTGATGGAATTTGAATCTCTTCTGGCCAAGAGACTTCCTAAAGGAACTGAAAAATATAGAGGTAAGCTCCCTTTGAAATGCTTTTCTTGCAATAGGATAGGACACATTGTTGTCAACTGTCCTAATAGTGATAATAAGGACAAACCGGAGAGGTTCAAAAAATTCAAAGGAGGAAATAGGAGAAACTGTCTTGTTGCGGTTGATGAAGGTGTCACTAATGATGAATCAGAAGATGAAGAAAGTGAAGACATAGTATTTGTAGCTGTTAAGGAAGATGTGTCAGACAAGAAGGCTCTTGTCTCCCGCTTTGATAATTCCAATGAGTGGATTATTGACAGTGGTTGTTCTCACCACATGACTGGTGACCGGAGAAAGTTTCTGTCTCTGGAAGAGTATGATGGAGGTGTAGTCTGATTTGGTAATGATGCACCCTATATGGTAAAAAGAAAAGGGTCCATCTCTCTAAATGGAAAAAGCAGTGTTGATAATGTATATTGGGTAGAAGGTCTCAGGCATAACCTTTTGAGTGTTTCTCAGCTGAATGATAAAGGGCTCACTCTAGAATTCAAAAATGGAGTATGCAAAATAAAAGGAAAGAGTGGTGAACCGATGGCCACCAGTATGCAAACCAAAGGTAACTTATTTCAGTTGAATACAAATATCAGTCAATGTCTAATGGCTAAGTTTGATGACAACTGGATATGGCATAGGAGACTCTACCATGTAAATTTTGATAATATTATAAAGCCCAGTAAGATCAAGGCAGTTAGAGGATTGCTTGTGTTGAACAAACCGGAGAATCCTTTGTGCAGAGAATGTCAACTGGGGAAAATGTCTTCAAAAACCTTCAAAGGTAAATCTTTCACAGCAGATAATTTACTTGATCTTGTGCATACTGATTTGTGTGGTCCTGTGAAAACTAGGAGTGTTCAGGGAGATAGGTATTTTATGATTCTTACTGATGATTGCTCAAGAATGATGTGGGTCACATTCTTGAAAGACAAGTCTACAGCTTTTGGTAAGTTCAAAGCCTTCAGAGCACTAGTTGAAAAGGAAAGCGGTAAGAGGATCAAATTCCTTAGAACCGATCAAGGAGGTGAGTTCACCTTTGGAGAATTCAATAAGTACTGTGAAGAGAATGGCATCAAGAGGCAACTGTTTGCCCCCTGGACTCTACAGCAAAATGGCCTAGCAGAGAGGAACAACCGGATTGTAGTTGAAGCAACCAGAATGATGTTGATTCAAGGAAAGGTTGCTCACACTTTTTGGAGAGAAGCGGTGAGCACTGTAGTCTACACTATGAACTAGGTACTCATCAAGAAAGGTAAGGATAAAACTCCTTATGAATATTGGACTGGTAAAACTCCAGTGGTAAGCTACTTTAGAGTGTTTGGTAGAAAGTGTTATATCAAGAGAAGTGAATACCATAGCAAGTTTGATGCAAAATGTGATGAGTGAATATTCCTAGGGTATTCCACCAAGAGAAAAGCTCTCAAGTGTTTTAACAATAGGACAAAGAATTGTTGAAAGTATCAATGTTAGAGTTGATGAAACCTCTGAGAAACCTGAGGAAACCGGCAGTGAGCGAGCGGTAGATGAACTGGTTGTAACCTTCTGGGAACCGGTTGCAAAACAACCAAGTACAAGAAAATGTACTCCCACACCGGTAGATGTTGATGTAGATGAAGATGAGGATGAAGAGGAAAAACAAGCGGAATCAGCCAAGATCATTCCTAGGTATGTAAAGTTGCACCATGATCCAAAGCAGATTATAGGGGATAAGGATGCAGGAATACTAACAAGAAGAAAGGTCAAAGAAAGTTCTTGCATGATTTCTGAATTTGAGCCCAAAACATTTAAAGAGGCACACAAAGATGAAGACTGGATTAAGGCTATGGAAGAGGAACTTGACCAGATAGAAAAGAATGGTACATGGTCTTTGGTACCCAGACCTGAGCATAAAAATATTATTGGCACCAAATGGGTTTTTAGAAACAAGCTGAATGAAGATGGCACAGTGGTAAGAAACAAAGCAAGACTGGTATGTAAGGGATATGCTCAAGAAGAAGGAGAAGACTATGGAGAAACCTTTGCTCCAGTAGCTAGATTGGAAGGAGTTTGAATGCTACTTGCATATGTAGCCTTTAAGGGATTCAAAGTGTATCAGATGGATGTGAAATCTGCATTCCTGAATGGAATACTTGAAGAGGAAGTGTATATAGAGCAACCAGATGGGTTTTCCCTATCAGAAGACAGTAATATGGTGTGTAGGATACATAAAGCCTTGTATGGATTGAAGCAAGCACCTGGAGCATGGTATGAACGCTTACACTCACATCTTGTGAAGATTGGTTTTGAAAGAACAAGTGAAGATAGCAATATCTATCTGAAGTCAGAAGGAGATCAGATTCTGATCTGTGAAGTGTTTGTTGATGACATAATTTTTGGTGGAGATGACAAGATGAGTCATGCATTTGCAGATGAGATGAAGAAGGAATTTGAGATGTCACCGATCGGAGAGATTAAGTTCTTCATTGGACTACAAATTCAACAAATGAAAGATGGTATCTTTATCACTCAGTCCAAGTATGTCAAAGAGGTGTTGAAGACCTTTGGCATGGAAGAAAGCAAACTAGTTGGTACACCGATGATGACTGGTTGTAAACTATCAAAAGAAGATGACTCAGCGTTGGTGAATGAGAAAGATTACCGGTCAATGATTGGTAAGTTGCACTATGTAGTACACAGTAGACCGAACATAGCACACGCATGGGCATTCCTGCACATTTTTAGAAAAGTCCAAGAGAATCCCACTTGGTAGCAGTCAAGCGGATTCTTAGATATCTGAAGGGAACTATAGATTATGGATTGTGGTATCCATATAGTAATGATTTCAATCTCAAAGTGTTTACCGATGTCGATTGGGCTAGTAATGTGGACAACCGGAAGAACACAACTGGTGGTGCATTCTTTCTTGGTGGTAGACTAGTCTCATGGATGAGTAAGAAGCAGAGTTGTATCTCTCAGTCTACGGTAGAAGGAGAATATGTAGCACCATTTATGAACTGCACTCAGACAATTTTGATGAAGCATGTATTAAGTGGTTTCAAAGTCCCTGTATCTGAACCGGTGAGTATATTTTGTGACAACACCAGTGCAATTAATATTTCCAAGAATTCGGTATTGCATGCTAGAACCAAGCACTTCGAGCTCAAGTATCATTTCTTGAGGGAGAAAGTTCAGAACAAAGAGGTTGTATTGAAACATGTTTCCAGTAAGGAGCAGTTAGTAGACATATTCACTAAGCCTCTACTGAAGGCTACATTTACCTATTTAAGAGGTGAATTAGGGGTGATGCCCCTTCAACAGGTGAACTAAAGGTATGTGCTCCACATCAGTCAAGTATTGCATTGACAAATCTTTTTCAGGATTGATGTGTTGAAGGATGCTACTCCTTAGGGGGAGAAGCATAGTAGATCATGGATGTTGCTGCCTCCACTTTGGCATTGTTGTCAAAGGGGGAGAAGATGTGAAGTAGAGAAGATATCTGTAGTATTGAAGACATATAGTTTGGAAGAAATTGGGTAGAAGATGTGATGATGTAGAGATATCTTTGTATATTGCCATCAATGCCAAAGGGGGAGATTGTTGGCATATGTGTAGAGTATGATGACATGACAGTTTTATATGTTGTCATTGATGTCAATATGCTGAAGTAGAACTGGTATATTGAAGTAAGCAAACTGGCAAGAGAACCGGTATGATGGTATGAAGTGAACCAGTATATGTGAAAAGGTGAACCAGTATATGCATAAAGTGAACCGGTATGTGAACCGATATATGGAAAGTTTGTATCGGGGTTTCTGGTTGATGCATTCCAAGTCTGTGTGATTCAAATGACGACACCTGTGATGAGTTAGCATTGAAATGAAGATGAGATCGTGTTGCCACGTCAGTCTTGTGCACGTGAAGAATCTTCTTGAGGATCTTGCATGAAGAAGATTGATTCTATCCACCTCAAGAATATGCAAAAACTCAGTAAATGGTGGAGAGCACGTGATGGGTTATTAGCTTCCAGAAGCAGTGAAGAACAAATGATGGAGAACTTCTTGAGATTTGTTCAAGATTGTTTTACTCTAGGCAATGTGATTAAATGGTCAAGATTGGACCGACTGTATTAATAACCTAGATGCTTAGGGTTTAGGGTTTATGCTACCGACCTAATTGTTGTCTATAAGGTCAATGATGATTTGCATTGTGAAGTTGTTAGCAAATGTTATGTGTGTATCCAAGTGAAGAGATACTTGATTCTTGCCAGACCGGAGCAGTGAGTAGAGATCTAAAGAGTGTGATTGCAAAAGTATAAGAACTAAAGTGGATTTGCCTTAGCATTGAGTGTTGTTATCAGATCGGTGTATTACCTGTTGACTTCTAATCATTTCAATAGTTGGAAAATCCCTTTACTGGGTGTAACGTCATAAATTGTACGCACTTGCTAAAGCAGTACAATTTAACACCTAGTTTAGCACCCGCCTTGGCACAGTTGCATTTTGCATTGCATTTCCCCTTTAGCACTTAATTAATCAAATTAATTAGGTCTAAAGGTTCTATTTCATCATTTTCCACATCATAAAGTCGGGCCCTTTCATTAAAGCGTGCCCCTTTCATTTTATTCTTACAATACACTACTTAATCAAAAACCCTAATTAGGCCCTATTCTGAGCTTGGGGGCTTGATTTCGGGGGTCAAAACATCTCGAAATCACCTGTAACTTCGGGATTCTCTCTAAAATCATCATATCTGACGGCCCTGAAAATTTGGTGAAAAATGTCCGGGACCGTGTGCACCCGGGCGCCACGGTCCCGACAACTTTTCACCAAATTTTCAGGGCCGTCAGATATGATGATTTTAGAGAGAATCCCGAAGTTACAGGTGATTTCAAGATGTTTTGACCCCCGAAATCAAGCCCCCAAGCTCAGAATAGGGCCTAATTAGGGTTTTTGATTAAGTAGTGTATTGGAAGAATAAAATGAAAGGGGCACGCTTTAATGAAAGGGCCCGACTTTATGATGTGGAAAATGATGAAATAGAACCTTTAGACCTAATTAATTTGATTAATTAAGTGCTAAAGGGGAAATGCAATGCAAAATGCAACTGCGCCAAGGCGGGTGCTAAACTAGGTGTTAAATTGTACTGCTTTAGCAAGTGCGTACAATTTATGACGTTACACTGGGTAGCTTTAACAGGATTTTTGTAAATCCTTTAACAAGGTGACTCAAAATCATTGAGTTCTTCAAATCCTCTTGCGAGGTAACCTTTAACAGGGTGCTAACCTTTAACCGGGTATTCAACCATCCCTTAACCGGGTGATCCCTAGCAAGATCGGTTCCTAGCAGAACCTGTTGTAAAGTCTTTAACCGGACTAGGCTCCTAACAGAGCGAACTTCAGAAGAGTTCAAGAACAACTTGTGGGTATTCATCCTCACCGTGGTTTTTCCCGGTTGGGTTTCCACGTGAAAAATAATTGTGTTATGTGTGATGCTTTTTCATGTGATGCTTTAGTGTTTTCTGTTAAGCAGTAATGCATGTTGATCCAGTGGTCATTATATTTTTTATGTATTACCTGTTTAAGCATATGGGTGAAGTGGAAATGGAATATTAGGTTTTAAGCATATGGGTGAAGTGGAAATGAGATATTAGTTTTTGTGAAGATCTAAGTGTTACCGATTTATGACTTTCACAATCTCACTATGTTTTACCGGTAGTGCCCTGATTTATATCGGTGATGCAATTTACCAATTAGTGCAGTCTTCGCAGTCTAAGTTGTTAGAGAAATTTTTTCTCTATACTAATTCACCCCGCCCCCCTCAGTATCTGTTGAGTATTTACTATTCATCATTATTCATCAATCTTCTTCCTTTATAGGCCTAAGTGTGAAGAAAATACTTTTTTCTACCATCATAGATGGGTATATAATTTAGTTTGTCACCTTCTACTTCAATTATTTCACATTGTCATTTTAATTACTCGCTTAACATCTTCTATGTTGGAAACTCCTCTCCGTTATCTTCAAGTATTTATCAAAAGATATTATGGCCTTTAAGGCTTCAAAATTCCCTTGAAGTTCTTTAAAAAGTGTGTTAAGACCCTCTACAAAAGTAGTCTTAGGTTCTACACTTTCTTCTTTCTACAAGAACATGGGCCTAGAAGACTTTAGAATGGAACCATTAATCGGTTATTTGTGAATGAATGTTCTCCTCTTTGTGATGCTCTAGTATGACCTTTATTTTGCAAATGGATGAAAAAAAGCATATTAATCTAGATTTGCAACAATTGTGTCAACAAACCAATCACTTTTTTTAGGCCCATTTTCAACAAATCTATCATTATATCTTTCCCTATCCAAAGTCCTAGTATGATTTCTTGAAAATACTCTACTCTTTCCTCTTTTTTCATGGGTAATCTATTTTTCTCCATTCTTCACAAGCTACCAAGTTGTAAGCTTTGATTCACTATGATGTCCTCCACAAATTTCAATATAAAATATTTACTTTTTTATCACTAAAATTTCAGGATGATGAGATGATAACTTATAGTGAGTAAATATTATTGCTCAACACTTTTTATCACTGAGAACATATAGTGAGTAAATATTTGAATAAACAACAATGCCCAAAAGATGTAGCAATAGAGTGCATGAACAATAAAAATATGTTGGAGTTGAATAAATATGTTGAATATCTCAAATAAACGACATGATTCAAATCTGGTATTACAGTATATAGTTGCTCTAGAAATACAAATATTGTTGGTAAAACAAAACAAATATTTAAATAGATTCCCCTCAAGAAACCAAAGATAATCTCCAATGAACTAAAAGGATTTTTTTCTTAAATCTCTAAATCTAAGGGTTTTTTTTCTTTCAATTGATTGTTGAACACAAGGATTGAACTACAACAAAAATTCTATGAAAAATAGTGGTTGTTTCCGAGATCAAGCATGCACCTTATTCTACAATAGCAAGAGGACACAAATTCTAGTGCCCTATTTCTCTTCAAAAATATCAATTAACATATTAAAGAGTCTCCTTAACAAATATAGCCTTGTTTTGTCTTGTAACTTAATAATTTCTTTGTCATTAAATTTGTCATGATGAAGTTAAGTATCCCAAGTATTATAACATCATTTCATGAAAACCCACTCCTTGTATGCTAAAAGTAAATATTGTTTTATTTTGATTTACTACTATCATTTCAGTTTTACTTCTACTTCTCAAACGCATGGCTACTTTATTAGAAATATTTTCATATCTTTATTAGAAAATAAGATTTGGACCTAAATCAACTAAATCAATTAAGAAGGGACATTACAAGGCACTAGTTACAACACTATACAGCCACACGTCCATTATTATGCCTTCTTAGTAACTTATCACAACTTAACTCTAGAGGATTTTTTACAACACTTCCTTATCACTAGAATCACTCCCCCCACAAATTGCTAGCTCAAATAATCCATAAATAGAAAAGAAAGAAACAAAAAACTTACTATGGTTTCCCAAAAGCATGTATTTAAGTGTCATTTCCTAAGGTGATTGCCTAAGTAAGATTCTACCTTCCCTACAAGTCATTTCAACTTACATGGTGGTCCCTATATAATTCTTAGCATCCCCCAAGGGTCTTGTGACATTCCAAGTATCACTAATGTGGCCCTTGTCCTCTTATTCAACCTCGGGTACTCAAGGTAGCCTTTCACTTGTTTTACACTCATCTCTTTACTTGTCCTTATGTGATCCCCAAGCTAAATGTATTTTCAATGTTACATAGAACATTACTTATGACAAATAATCATATCACCAAGTATGGTGTATCACTCTAGTTATACCACAACTTGCAACATTAAATATTTATGCAAGGTGTAAAAAAAAAATTCCCAACGCTTTTACCCTTTTCTTTACGCCACTTCACATGGGTGTCCTAAGTACTTAGCCTAGCACATTATTTTGATTTACTTGGCTCTCTAATTTACCTCAGACCTCGGTTGACCATCATAAACAAAATTTAACCCATTCTTATACATTTTCTTGATATTGAATCACACATTCCTCTCTTGGGTTCAAATTGTATGTGTTCATCCCATCCACATCAATTTTGAGACCTAGAAATTAAATTCACATGTTTAAATTTAGTTTTCACCCTAATCTTTGTAGGATTTGTATACTCTAGGATGACCTACAAAAAGAATGATACCTTCCACAAAAGAGTGTGTAAGATAATGAGCTTGCTTTAATATTGAGATATGATATATGGGATAGATCAAATGATGATGGGGGGGATATGTTACAAATGTACAAGAGCCTTGCTTAAATAGGCAAGGTGGGATGTGCTATGACCAACTACCTTCATACAAACATTAAATGCCTAATGCAAATATTAAATTCTTATGTAACTAAAATGACACCTAGGACCTAAGAAAACTTAGCATGTGAATATGCCCCCTTACTAGGAAAGTAAAAGGTACAAGACATTATTCACTAACAATCTTAAGCCAACTCACTTCCCACTATGTTACACCCTTAATCATATAATGGGTATAGGGATATGAGTAGTCAACTTTTGTGGCTACTATAACTCTTAATTAAGTTATATGATTATTAATATTGTATTATATATAGGTAGTTAAGTCAATCTAGGTGGCATTTGTGGCATAATTATGGTATGTATAGGAAGTAATGGTTAGTTTATTATCATCATATTGTGAATTGTGTTCTTATGGGAGACTATTGAAAGTCCACCCTCTCAAAATGACTTGCTATTCTCAAATATTATCAAGTATTTGTGACATATTTTCTATTATATTCTTCTCTTGGGCAAGTTATTTCACTACAAGTGGTATTAGAGCATGATGTTTATATCCAAAAGGTAAGAAACAAGGTTTTAAAAAAATCAATTTAGGAGGTTGAATTTATGGAGTGCATGTCTCCTTCAACTTGGAAAAAAAAATTGATTTTGGAGGGTTGATCAAGGACATATTGAAGCTACTACAATCCATATTTAAGATCATTTGGACCAAATTTCAAGTGGTCATTACAAAATTACAAGCCACTAATGAATTTCTTGAATAGTTTTTTGATAAGTGAGATATAAGAACTAGATCTTTAACTAAAGGCAAAATAAAGAATATAGTTACTCTTGGAAAGACACTTGGAAATATGATTTGTCACTGGAGGAGATGTATATCATATCCATGGAAAATAAAAGGAAAGAAGCCAACAATATGGAGAAGGAAATTGGGTTAGAAAAGACAAAGAAGATGAAAGAGGATGCTAAAGAAATACCTCCCATCAAGACTTTATTGGGTCATGAAGTTTCACACACTATGATGTGGGATAAAAAAAAGTATCTTGCAATGAGCATGATGCTTATGGATTTGACTTAGATCTAAAAATGGAGCATCACTCAAATAATTCTACAGCTAGGCACTTAACACAAAAGATGGATATACAAAAGTTTGATGCCAAGGATCTAGCCAATTGACTTTGTAAAATGGATTAGTTCTTTGATATTCATGTTGCAAGACCACAAAATTTTGTAATGGCATCTGTGTACTTATAACTAGACCAATTCATTTGGTATCACTAGCTATGTGAAGAGAAAAAAAAAGAAGGAATGTGTTGTCACTTGGTTAGTTTTCCAAGAGGAACTCACTACACATTATAACTTGACAATCTTAGGAATAGCTACTTCGACCAAATTACCAAATTAAACTAAACAAGTATGATCTATGATTACACTCAACCATTCCAAACCTTTTCTTTAAAATTTGAGCATGTTATAAAAGAGTAATTGAATTGTTTCTAGGTGGTTAAAGGATGACATCTAATATGAGATATACATATTGAATCCAAATTTTTTGGTTGGAGAATTGATTGTGGCAAGGCAAGTAGAGTAAAAAATTTCAACTAATCAAAGGGAGGAATTTCCAAGCAATAGAGATTGGATGACTCATGCATCATCATTTCATCAACTTGTGAGATTTATGTCTTAGAAAATTGAATAAAAGGAAAAAAAGTTGTGTTTCAATTGCAATGAAATAATAATAGAGGACATAAATGTGTTGAGAAGAAAAAATTCTACATTGAGGGCATCTATGGTGAAGAAAAGGACAAAGAAGAGACTATAGTAATTGTAGAATATTCAAAATATGTCCAACAATCTCTTGTCATGCATTGTTAGAATATGGTTGCAAATGGTGGTATTGATAGTTGTTCAAGGAAATATCATAGTATTAAACTCATCATGAGAGACTATGTTCTTAATTTTCCTATGTTTACTATCGCAATGGCTAGAACAAACATGGTTTTAGGAGGATCACTACCTTTGAAATAATTGAGATAAACTTCGAAGAGTTTGTTCATGCATTTTCACTTAGAGGGTAAGACATTTAAACTAAGGGGACTAGATGAAAAGTATTCACAAATGGTAATCTATCACGAAATGTAAAAGATGCTTAATAAGAGGCTAGAATGGTGTGTCGCTTAATTATTATCAATGGAATTACAATAGTCAAATATTCTTACATCACTAAATCTATCATCTATTTTGAGGGATAGGCCAAAAGGATTTTCTCCCAAAAAAATCATGATAAAGCCACTCGATTAGAGCCAGGGTACATCTACTATCCTTCACCTCTTCTTTGAGTGTATACCAAAAGGTCAGTGGAAAAACATTCAACGTGGACAAAAGGTGTCTTTTAGTCGCAAGGATAACAATTTAAAAGCACAAAATAAAGTGAAGAGACAAACATATTGGCACCAAAATTTAACACAAATAGTACTACCTAAGTTGAATGCACAAGGAAGGCCCATCTTAGATTTCTAGACACACAAAGAATCTAAGGACCAGGATAATGAAAAAATGCCTCACTAAATGGAAGTATTTTTCTATTGAAGTTACTACATGTGGGAAGAAAAATATTTTGTGCATTGGCATCCATAATTAATTAGTTTGAAGGACAACGATTTGTCAAAAGGGGGCATGCTACTCCCTTAATCCTATAGTAGTTTACATAGGGCTACGAGTAGCTCACTTGTGGCTACTGTATATGTCTAATTTAGAACAAAATAGAAAGAGACTAAATCAATACTATTAAACCCATTATTGGAAATAAAAGCATACCTTTGTTTGAGATAAAAGGGATTCAAACAAAACAAAGACTTAACAATCTTACCAATGCAAAAGCCTTTTTGTTAGATTAGGGGAAGAGCACCAATAGCTAACATAGTTCCAACACCCACACACTTATTATCATGTTGACCACCCAATAGAAGTCATAGTGAAAACATCATTAATAAATTTGTTTTGTACCAATAGCCGATCATTTTTTGTAATTTTTTGTTCATAATTGGCCCATTTGTGCACCACCATTGGAACATTTGTGCAAAACTATTGGGACATTTGTCCACAAGTACTGGCAATTTTGAGTGGATGGTTACTGGAACATCTTTAGTTAGGTATTAGGCAACACTTTGAAATGTGTACTTTTTGACCTTTGTGCACATAACTGATTCCACGGCATACATCATTACTACCCAGAAGCCAGATCAATAGCTAGAAGTAGTTAAGTCGCATACGAAGACAACTAAAAAAAAAATCAAAATCCGATGTAACTTTTAGGATTTGTGGGTGCGTGAAGTTAGATATAACGACTACTGGTGCTCTTCCTCTATATTGCTCAAAATATGATTGATGTGGTTGTACAATGATTTGTACAATATTTTTGCAACATATACATTTTGAACTTAAAATAATTATAATGTACTTTTGGATTGGTCGTTTATTATTTGATTGAGAATGAGGTTTGATCTATCAGAGCCCGTGTTTCAACACTGGGTGCTCTGGGTTTGTAGTGAGCCCATTCGCCTTGACCTTTTGTGTAGGTCTTGTGGTGTGACTTCCTTGCTTCTTTCCTTGCCTTTGATCTAAACTTTTCTCTCTTGTGCAGTGTTAGGTCATGGCTAGGAAAGCCAAGGGAGGTGGTCGCGTTGGTGGCCGCACCAGAGGTAGAGGAGGAGGACTAGGTCGAGGTTCTGACCGCCATAGTCCTTCACCACCACCCACTCATGCGAGTGTGGATCGGGATCAATCAGTTCATCAGGAGGGACCGCATTCAGGAGAGCAGGTTCCCGAAAGGGAAGAGCTACGACAGATGTTTCAGGAGGTGCTAGCTAGACTAGGCCCCAAACTTGAGGTGGATCAGCCCATCCATGCCTAGGTAGTGGAGTCCCTTCAGCAGATTCCGGAGAGAGAGATCTCCTAGAGGGAGAGAGGTCCTGGTGGACCAGGATCCAGCTAACATGGGGCACATGAGGGACTTGATGAGGTCCAATCCTCCTTTCTTTGACGGTAAAGGTACCGGTCTCAAGCCAGAGACTTGGCTTATCAGTTTAGATTAGTGTTTCGCCATGTATCCTTATGGTAGCAACACCAAGGCGAGATGTGCTATCATGCGTCTCGAGAGCTTCACATCTATCTAGTGGAGTTTAGAGGAGGAGAGGATCGGTGTGAGCATTAACGTCGTGTCATGGGAGATCTTTCTGGAGAGATTCAGGGCACGATTTCTCTCACCCTAGTGGAGGCACTCGCGTGCAGATGAGTTATATGCTCTGCACCAGTTTGGGTTGTCAGTAGATCAGTTTGAGCACAGGTTCTATGAGCTCAAACAGTATGTCAGGATCGGCAATGATGAGGCTATGCTTGTTCAGCACTTCTTGAGGGGTCTTAACGACCGCATCAGTGGAGGAGTGAGAGTTTTTGAGCCTGCTTCAGTAGAGGTAGCCGTCGTGAAATCCAAGCTGGTGGAGCAGAACCTTAGCCGTGCTCATGGTGGCTAGTTTGGAGTTCAGATTGGGAGTGATCCTTTCAGTGGGTCTAGAGGGAGAGGGAATCTGTCCTAGACTGTTGCACCTCTTAGGGGTCCTCAGGCACCCGCTAAGGGTGGTCAGCAGCAGTAGCAGCCATCGAGACCGAAGTAGTCTCAGAGCCAGTAGGGTGGCAACTCTCAGTTTTGAAAGAGTAGGAACTGGCAGAAGAGTAGGCAGACTTTTCCAGGGCAGTCCTCTCAAGGTGCATCTCAGGCCCCTAGTGGGGAAAGCTTTCAGCAATCCAGTGGGTCGTCTGGGAGTAGAGGACCTGTTAGAGGAGCTTGCTTCTCTTGTGGTCAGTTTGGCCACAAAGCCACTCAGTTACCTCATGTCCTCACCATACGAGTAGCGAGAGGCCAGCCGCATTAGAGCAAACAGTGGGGGATGCAGGTAGATCCCATAAAGTTTTTGCAGCGGTGGATGACCACCAGGCTGAGCATTAGAGTACTGTGATTGAGACTACAGGTGTGTTGTGTGGTATTCCTATCTTTATACTTTTTGATTCTGGTGCTTCAGATTCCTTTATTTCTTCATCCATTATGGAGTGGTGCGGGCTCATGTCTACTAAGCAGGAGGATAGGTGGCAAGTAGAATTAGCTACCAGTGTGTGTATGTTTGTAGATGCCTTTGTTCCCAGTTGTGAGTTGGACCTAGGACTTTTTGTCACTTCAGTTGACCTTCGAGTCATTACTTTGGGGTCCTATGGAGTTGTGCTGGGGAAGGATTGGTTATCATCTTATAGCTCTCATGTAGACTGTCGTTTGAAGATAGTAGAGTGTTTAGATGACCATGGCAAGAGAGTGGGGATCATTGGAGTTTAGCGATCAATATTCTTACGTATGATTTCCGTTGTGCAACTTAGGCGGTGCATGCATCAAGGGTGTCAACTTTTTGCAATTGCTCTTGAGGATGTGGATGAGGAAGAGAGTCGAGAAATCGCTCTTGATGGTCACCCTATTCTTTGAGAGTATGTTGATGTGT
Organism: Cryptomeria japonica; assembly: GCF_030272615.1. Classification (NCBI taxonomy): domain Eukaryota; kingdom Viridiplantae; phylum Streptophyta; class Pinopsida; order Cupressales; family Cupressaceae; genus Cryptomeria; species Cryptomeria japonica. The sequence continues at coordinate 506,704,358 of NC_081405.1, read as the reverse complement.
TTCCTTTGGATATTCCTGGTATGTCTCTGAAGCGAGACATATATTTTCGCATTGACTTGGTTCCTAGTGCGGAAACTATTTCGAGAGCACCATATCGGATGACTACTTGGGAGTTGATTGAGTTGAAGTTTCAGGTTGAGGATTTGTTGGCCAAGGGGTTCATTCGTCCTAGTGTTTCTCCTTGGGGTGCACTGGTTATCTTCATTAAGTAGAAGGATGGTTCTCTTCAGTTATGCATTGATTATTGACAGTTGAATAAGGTAACCATCTGGAATCGATATCCATTGCCTCGGATAGATGATCTTTTTGATCGGGTGAAGGGAGCCAAGGTGTTCTCTAAGATAGATCTAAAATCTGGGTATCATCAGTTGCGCATTCATGATGCAGACATTCATAGGACGACGTTTCGTACTCATTATGGTCACTATGAGTTCACAGTGGTGCCATTTGGGTTGATGAAAGCGCCTTCAATATTCATGAGTCTTATGAATGGGGTTTTTCGCACCTACCTTGACCACTTTGTCCTTGTGTTCTTGGATGACATATTGATTTATTCTAGATCTATGGAAGAGCATGAGGGTCACTTGCGTTAGGTATTGCAGTGCCTGAGGGAGAATCATCTTTTTGTGAATTTGGCGAAGTGTGATTTCTTCCAATCAGAGGTGAGCTATCTTGGTCATATAGTCTCGGGAGAAGGTGTATCTGTGGATCCTTCTAAGATTCAAGCCATTGTTGATTGGCCAGCGCCGACCAATGTTTCTGAAGTTCAAAGTTTCATGGGTTTGGCCGAATATTACCGTTGCTTTGTGCAGAGCTTTTCTCGGATAGGCCACCTGATTACTTCTCTTCAAAGAAAAGGGAAGAAGCTTGTTTGGTCAGAGCAGTGCAAATTTTATTTTCGTACCTTGAAGGAACTCCTTGTTAGTGCTCTGATTTTGGCAGTTCCTGATCCATCCAGAGATCATGGTATGCACAGATGCCTCTTTAGAAGGTATAGGTGCAGTGCTTATGCAAGATGGACGTGTGGTTGCCTATGAGTCTCGCAAACTCAAGGATCATGAGTTGAACTATCCAGTTCATGACTTGGAGTTGGCAGTTGTAGTGCATGCTTTGGTTTGGTGGAGACATTTCCTATTGGGGCATCGGTTTGAGCTGTATAGTGATCACCACAATTTGCAGTATATTTTCACGCAGCCGAACTTGAATGCTCGATAGCGAAGATGGATGGAATTGCGAGTATGATTTTGACGTTCGTTATATTCAGGGGAAAGAAAATGTAGTGGTAGATGCTTTGATCCGTAGGCGGCATGAGGTTGCAGCATAGTCCCTTGGTGTGGACTTGAGTGAGAGAATTCTTGGAGTTCTTCCTCAAGACACCTGGTATCAGGATGTTAGAGCCACGATGGAGTCTAGAAGACCATTGGAGGGTAGATATTTAGGATATACTCTTGAGTCAGATAGTCTTCTTCGACATCTTGGACGGATCTATGTACCTCCTTTGGAGGGTCTTCGCGTTTTGATCATAATTGAGGCCCATCGTGCACCTTATTCGGCACACCCTGGTGTCAAGAAGATGCACGCAGATCTTAGACAGATTTATCATTGGGCTGGTATGAAACGTGACATTGCTGATTTTGTATCGAAGTGCTTAGAATGTCAGCGGGTGAAGGCAGAGCATCAGCACCCTGCAAGGCTTTTACAACCTAATTTGATACCGAATTGGAAATGGGATATCATTTCCATGGATTTCATTGTGGAGTTGCCTATTTCTTCGCGTCGTCATGATGTCATCATGGTCATTGTTGATAGATTGACCAAAGTTGCTCATTTTGTTCCTATTCGATCTTCTTATATAGCAGCAGTGGTGGTACGAGTCTTCTTGGAAGATGTGGTCAGGTTGCATGGGATCCCAAGGCGGATCATTTCTGATAGAGACCCTATCTTTACTTCAGCCTTGCGGACCTCACTTCAGCATGCTTTGGGGACCCAGTTGAACTTCAGTTCAGCTTATCACCCAGAGACCGATGGTTAAACTGAGCATGTGAATCAGGTTTTGGAGGACATGCTTTGCATGTATGTTATGGACCAGCAGTCACGCCGAGAGGAATATCTTTGCCTTGTGGAGTATTCTTATAAAAACGGATATCATAGCTCTATAGGCATGTCTCCCTTCTAGGATTTGTATGATTGTCCTTTTCATACTCCTTTGAGTTGGGATCGGTTGGAGGATAGGTTGCGTTTAGGACCGGATATGCTTCATGAGATGGAGTAGCAGGTTGAGCAAGTTTGTGGGCATTTGGTTGCTGCTCAGGATAGGCAGAAGAAGTATGTTGATTCCCATAGATTAGATCATTAGTTTTCTGTTGGCAACCGTGTGTTCTTGAGAGTGCGTTTGTGGAAGATTTTGATCCGTTATGGAAAGGGTTCTAAGTTGGCGCCTCATTTTGTAGGCCCTTTTGAGATCCTTGAGAGGATAGGACCTATTGCCTACTGTCTTGCCTTGCTGCTGAGTCTATCCCACATCCACGATGTCTTTCATGTTTCTATTCTTCGACCTTATCATCCTGATGTGACCCATGTTCTTGATTGGAATGCTTTGCAGGTCAAGGATGGGAAGCTTTTCATGGAGCCCATGTGCATTATTCAGTGTCAGGATTTGACCCTCAGGGGTCGTACCATCGAGCAGGTAAGGGTCTTATGGGACCCAAGTGATGAGACCTTCGCGACATGGGAAGATGTAGTGAAGATGAGAGAGCTTTATTCTTATCTGTTTTAGGCTTCTAGGAGTAAGCCTAGGCTTGGGGGGGAGGATGTAGTACCCCTCCTTGATCAGACTCTTTTTGTATGTTTTTTATTGACTTTAGTGGAACATTATTGTATATTGATTCAGATTTTATGTGATGTTATTTCATGCTTTATCTGGATTTGTGGTGTATAATTTTATGCAGTATCTTAGTGCTTATGATTAATGTTGTTTTATGGATCATTATCATGGACTGACTCTCTTACCTTATATGTGCAATGCGTTATTTATGTGTTGCATGTTTGCATGTGTATTGGGATGTGAGGGGATGATTTTCCTTCACTCACTCCGGTGAGACAGGGAATGTCACGATTCTCCTTCATCAGTGTGTGTGTCATATATATATATATATATATATATATATATATGCACGTGTTGTTCTTTAGTGTGGGACATTGCAGGTACAAGCACCGAGTAGGTACAGGGTATCGACTCCACCTGGTTTCACAGGTCTGAGTGTGCCTTATATGTCTGATGTGAGTGGAGGAGATAGTTGTTGGACCCTAACTTGACCCGTAGTTACACTCGTGTGAGTGTTGTCAGTCGGTTGTCTTTCCCGTCTGGCTCGTATGTGAGTCATAGTGCTTTGGTTTGGTCATTTGTGAGTCATCATTTGGTCATTCTTCGTTTTGCATGCTTCATTCATCTAAATGGTTATTTAATTGAATGGATGATGCTATCTTATGTTGGCGTAATTAGTTAATTAGTATGCTCTGAGATTATTAATTTAATTAAATTAATGATTTGCTAGATTAAATGGTTAAATGGCTTATTTCATTGTGTAAAGTTGCATTAATATATTTTGTGGAAGGAAACAAATAATTGCCTAGCCATTTAAATGTTAAATGCTTATGTTGAAAAAAAGTATTTTGGAAATAGAAAATAAAATAAAAAGCTTTTCTTTTTACCTTTCCAATTGACTTTTGCATTTTAATTGTTGGAAAATAATTGTTTTTAGAAAAGAGTAAATCTAATTGCTTTTAACTTTTTAAATAAATTAATCTGATTGGTGGAGAAAACTTTCAACTTAGAAAGTTTAGGTTGAAATTATTTTCCCCATATATTCCTGAAAATTCACAGGAAGTAGGAGGCAGAACTTTTGGAGAGAAATTTGGAAAACCATTCTGAAGGAGGAGCTAGAATTTGATTTCGTTTGCAAGGTTTGGGATTCTGCGTCATTTTGCTTGCTAGTTTGCTTCAAGGTTGGATGAGCTCTTCTTGTTTTAAATTTAATTTTGAATTCTTCAGTTGCTTCCTGTGTATATTGAAAAGATGCAAATCTCCTTGTAAATTCTTGTGGAATGATTGGAATGGAAGAAGAAATATTTGTTATTGTTGATCTTGTGAAGCTTATATCATATGTTTGCTTATAGGAAAGAAATGGTTCATTTCTCTATTTGTTGTATGTTTTTGTGTTCTTGAAAATCAACTTCTTGGATTGCCTCATCTATTTGGAATAGAATGAATTAGATTTAGCTTGTTGTGTGCTTCCTAGTATCTAATGGCCCAAGATTTGGTTATCTATTGGGTTCCTGTGTGTTTATTTCACCGGTTACCTTATTGGAAAATATCCCTTTGAATTTTGGATCTTGACATTGTGTGTGTGTGTGTGCCCGTGAAAGTATCTGGAAATGAATCATTTTCATGTTTAAACGATTTAGTATCTTTTTTATTTTTAAATGCTTTGGAAAGTATGAATTTTTATTAATATGGACTTTACCTTACCCATGGCGGGCTAGTCCCACCATGCGGGTCGATAGTGTCTGCTACCCACAGGTAGCAGTACTATCGGTCGGCAGTATTGCTACGCCGATTGATAGGACTGTTACCGATCGGTAGCAGTACTACCGGTCGGTAGGACTGCTACTGGCTGGTAGTAGTGCTACTGGTCGGTAGCGGCTACTACAGGCAGTAGCAAAACTACCGGTCGGTAGGACTGCTACTGGTCGGTAGTGGCTACTAACAGTTAGCAGCAGTACTACCGGTCAGTAGGCCTACTACCGGTCGGCAGCAGTACTACCGGTAGGTAGTGTTTGTTGCCTCTGTAGCAGCACAACTGCGGGTTGGCCTTGGCCCCCGTGTGACCTTGTACCCTTAGTGGTACAAATTCCTATGTGCTATGAATTTAATTTTATGTAAAATGAAATATTTTTAAGTGTTTTTTATTGTTAAATATAAATAGTGATTTTCCAATGATTTTTATTATGTGGTTTAATAAATTTATCTATGGAAATCAGGGCATGAATTAGTAATTCAAATTGGTTGATTTGGATATATTCTGGAAATGAATTAAATGCCTGTTAGGAATTCATGTTTTATTCGGTTGAATATTTGATGTGAATTTCATTGTTGATGGAATATTGATTTGGAAATTGAATAGATGTGAACATCATAAAAGAGTGTTTTATTTAATTTTCAATCAATGATGTTGCAAGTGCTTATGATGTTGATTTTCTCAAAGATTGTCTGAGTGCAGACTTAGTGAAATTAGCTTTCCTTGCAAGAGTTATATTGTGTTATTTCTAGTTTGTGGTTCAGTCGTCCTGTGGTGGCGTATTTTGGTACCTTTGACCAAGTGATATATGATGACTTTGTTGTCTTAACCATGTAGTGTCCTTGCCTTATGGTTAACCAAGAGTCAGTATGTCCTTGTTTGACCACTTGTATTTGGATAGTGGTGTTAGGGTTGTTTGCTTCGCCATAGGGTCCTCGTGGAGTGACCATGTTTGTTTAGTGTCCTTTGAGAGAGTAGCTTTCGAATGGGGGTTGCACCCAAAGAGGTTGGCAGGATGACCCTTCGAAAGTAAGATAATAAGTGATAATCTAATTAATTGATTAGGTGGGTAGTTCTCAAACATTAATAAAGATATTGTACCTCGTGCATAGGTGAGTGCTTGTATTGAGGCTCATAATGTAGTGAGAAGGCTTGGAATGGAAAACCGACCACCTTTGTATTCATGAAAGGCTGGTAGGGTCTGCATGAGACTTAGTTGGAGCCGGAGGTTCAGGAAAGGTTACTAGGATAGTGAGTCAGGACCTATGGAGGTCGACCATGGTAACCATCGTAAGCTATGTGATGACACTCTCTCTTTAGGGTCACTTGTGTTTTGTGATGTCGATTCACTTGTGTTTTGTGATGTTGATTCACTTGTGTTTTGTGACGTCGGTTCACTTTGTATTTGTGATGTTGAGTCACCTGGATTATTGTGGAGTCGTATTGTTTTGTCGACCATGTCATGCTTTTGCTTGCTTGAGGGTCCTCAGCTATCTCCTAGCATGGTGGGGTGATTCCATTTTGGGAATTACATGGTCGGGTGGTAGTGCCACTTCCCATCGGATGTTCTTGTTTGTACCTTCATGCGAGAATTGGCTTTGCAAGTGTTTTCTATGGATCATGGCTCATGCTTATCTCATGTTTGGAGATTATTTTTATTTGGAGACCTATGTGGTCATTGTATCATGATATTTTGTAATCTTGTAATTGGTTAAGTTGTATCTTTATATGTATATTGAGAAGCCATGTATTGGAAGAGCAATGTACTCCTTAGATTGGGATGTTATTTATCAGTTTCCTTCATGTTATGTGTACATACTTATTGAAGAGAAATTATATTGTATCCTTTCAATCTTTCAATGGTGTAATCTATATTGCTTATGGCTTCTTGTGATCATGGAGTTAATAATGGATTATTGGATTAACCTTAATTGTGGAATTTATCTTTTGGTTTTAATTCTTCGTTGGTAACCCTTAAGGAATTTTGGTGTAATACTTCTGCTTGTATTATCGTGCATGTTGTGTGTTATGCACTTATTATGTTTATACTTTTAAAAAAAAATTGTTTCACCCTTGTTGTGGGTTTTCCTTTGGGGTTCCTGGTGGGGCATTACATGATCTATAGATTTTTGGTTGAGGATATGAATGGCCTAGATTTAAAGATGCATTATTGAAATCAATGGTTGACATGCATTAGCTTTTAGTGTAAGTTAACTTCTAGAGCAAGCTAATAGATGAATAGTCAGGATTGATTGCAAATGGATGGATGAGATTGATTTCGATAACTCTATTAAATTATGGATTGTTAAGGCTATTTTTAGGGCTATCTTGATGTGAATGGTTGGGATTTTGAGATTGAGTATGGAAATGAATGGTGGAGATGTAAGATTAGTTAGACTTTTATTTACTAGTTAGTCATATGACTAGTTGGTTTATTCTAGATGAAATATTTATTTATTTATAGATAAAGGAGAAATTATATTATATTTATTTGGGAATAAATTGATTAATAGAATAATTAACTAAATAATAAAAGTTAATTAGCTAATTGTTGAAAATAGATTAACTTATTTGTTTATAATGAATACAAAAAAAAAATCAAATTAATCAAATAATAAAAAATTATTTAATTAAATTTGGTAATATGATGATGACATGGTGTTAGAAGTAATGTTAGGATGTGGTAGAATTTAAGTGCCTATAGCTACCATAACTCTTAATTAAGTTATATGATGGTTAGTGTAGTCTTATATAGGTAGTTAAGATGACATGAGTGGAATCGATGGAAATTTATGGTATATAATTTATATAGAAGGTAGTCATTGATTTATTATCATCATATTGTAAAATGTGTCCTTGGAAACATTTAAAGATTCACTTCATTGAAATGACTTATCATTCTCAACCATAATAAAGTACTTGCAACATAAATTTCATACTATGTTCTTTTCTTATGTAGGTTATTTCATTACAAACTAGTCATTATGTGTTGATTGTTGGAGTTGATACAGCTCTCAAAAATTACCTACAAACCAAACCACCTATAACATATAAAGAGAAAAATTCATCGATATGCTCATGCAACCTTGTGAGAGATTGATCCAAAGAGGAATTTGATATTGAGATTAACCTAAATAACTTGGATTAGCATTGGTACATTATAATGATTACAATGAATTCTTATAAAAGCATAAAGATTAAACCATAGATCTAAAACCTAGGTGAGGATTATATTAGAGCATGACAAGCATCCTCATCCTATTCTATGAGGCAACATGATCTATAATTAGCTCAATCTAAATGTAGAAAAGCACTCCTAAGTTTAGCTTAAGTGAATAAAGTAATAGGGGGCCTAAGTAATTAATGATTGGTTAAGTAATTACTAGTTGATTACCTAATTACTCGAATACACCAAAACTTTCAAATTGTTAGCCTAGGTCATATATTTAAAAGAATTTATGGTTCATTTCATAAGAAGAAGCATCTAAGGTCCACCCATCACTTGGAATACCTCACCACATACATCTATAATAAATAATTACTCATAAGTCATTATTTAAACTTCCACATGAATGCTTGCACTAGGTCATTTCAATATTTGTTGGATTGTATTCCATTTGTATCAAGTCTCAAGTTTTAAGTAACCTAGTCCCATCATAATGGCAATATCAATGCCATTTGAATTGTTGTTTGCCAAATTCCGACTCTTTCTAAAATCATCAAATCAATCATGAGGTTTGTCTAAGCCAAACATCCTTACATAGAAGTTTCAAATGATGTTCATCAACACCACCTAATTTTTTCAAATTGTAGAGGTAGACATATGCAAATATTTGTTTGTAGGCGCAAAAGGTTTGAAGGCAACAAGTTCATTTCATAGACAATAGTCAAATCTATAATAAAAGGTCATTCTAAAATCAAAAATCACTTCCATAAGAAAAAGGTAAAAAAATCTATAATAATAGAATTGAATTCATGTAAATTCTAATAATGTATATATCAAATTTCGTCATTTTGCTTCCAATACATCCAAGATAAAGCTATTTCTAAATTATATTCAAAAAATTACAATAGAAACAACAAACAACTACCTATCAACTATTGAAATTTTTTATTTTTTTTATAATTATTACTTTTATAATCTATCATATAATTTATCACAACTTTAAATTAAATTAATTAGATTATATTATGTTCATTAAATATAATTTATTTTATTTTTAAATCATTTTATTTCTTTACAAATATCCAGATATAATTTGCAAACATAAATATATTTTGAAAATCTTGTACACATTTTACCAACCACATAAATTATGGAACCATAATCCAAAAAAAGAATCATATACTTGCAATTTGATATGCAAGTATGAAAATTTACAAGTGTAGAAAGTGTTGATACTCTTGGCTTTCACAAACATTCGGGAAATAAGACATGGTTATAAACTTTTTTTAAGACCTTAGTAAAGTAAGTCATAAGTCATTGACGTTGATTTATGTGTCTTTTTAATTACAATGTCAGGAGTCAAGTTAATTCTAAAATATATTATATTTAATGTCAAGTAAGCATAGACATAAATATAATCAAGTAAGCATACCATAAATGTTAATTACAATGTCAAAAAGTCAAGCTCATTCATTAACAAGAATATAAACATAATTATTATTAATGATAATTCTATAGTGAATTCAATTTTTTTTTTAAATTATTTTTTTTAAGATGCGTCAAATTTTAAAACATTTTTACAATTTAATATGGATGTATGAAATTAAGTTGTTCAATTGAAAGTTAAGGATTGATAGGTACATTATATCAAAGACACTAGGGTATGTTTCTAGCCTCATCTCTATTTATTGAATCTTTTGGAGATTTAAACCTTGGTAGATGATATAATCAAGGAACATAGCATCAACCTCACCAATTGTATCTAACCATTGCAACCAACTCATGAAAATGTATATTACTATGTTGCCCTCTATTTTGATGTGTGAATAAAAAAGGCAAAAACATTTAAAACATACATATAAAATAGTAAACCATATATTAAAAACATATAATGGTAGTTTTTATCTCATTTAAGGGATAAAAGCAAATAATAATCAAAGAAAATTTAGTAGGAGAAACAATGTTTTTAAGCACCAAGTAAGAAACTGGTAATCTCTTGTATTTTCTGTTAGATTAAATTTTAATGGGGCATTTGAGGGTAACCTACATTAGTTAGAAGGGGTTTTCTCTTAAAGATTCGAAAGATAGTTTTGTTTACATGATGGTTCTTTATTTTTAGGGATCAAAACCAATACTCAAGCTAAGTGGGAAGCTTCAGTGACATGATTGGTGGCACAAGATTCTCAAATATTGAAAAATATAATTATGGAAGGAGATTTATGATAATGATAAATACACTTAAAAAAATAGAGGTTCAATTTATATGAAGTTTAAGTGTTAGGTATAGGCCAATTTTTTTAAAAGTTAAGATTCTAATGTTATAGGAGAAATTTGAACTCACCAACAAATTATTTGGTGAATGTTGGAATAGATTAAGTGCCTATTACTACTGTCTATATTAATATCTCCAACTTGGGGATAAATTTAGAAGGTTATTTAATCTTTCGGCCTCCTTGAATTGTATTTAAGTTGGTTGTATTTTGGATGTAGTTTGGACAGAGCTCATATTAAGGGTCTACATCCATATTTCAAAGATTAAAAATTCTTGTGATCACATGGAAGATTTGTTATTGTCCCGTAAGGTTATTTACTCTCCATGCATGAGAATTAGTTTACTTTGTGTAATGTTAGTAGTATCATTAATGTGTGTCATGTGTTTTTTATAAATATTGGTGTATTGTTCTACTAGCTTAGAGATGGTGGTGGAGGTTTTCATAGGTTAGCAAGAAGGTGCATGTTGTGTTAATGCTAGCAAGGTATTGTGATTAGTGTAGTTGTTATGGCATCACAATTTGAGCCTAAAATAGCTAAATACTTGTATAAGAATAGTACATTCACAAATAGTTATGTTTCTTTAATATTTTCTTTCTCAATGCTAACAAATTTAGGGTTCATTAAGTTTGTTTTGAGTGACTTGATGATCTAGGCATGATAGGTGCTTCTAGTTCAAAGGCTAGTATTCAAAAGAAGTTTGTGGAGAAGTTAGCTTCCTATGAGGCCAATCAAGTGGCAAAACAACATTTGCGGACTAGTAATTCAATGATGTCATTACCAATTCTATTATAAAGGTATTAATGGTCTATTATTTGGATATGGGGAATGTGCATGTAGAAATAGAGGTAACCCATAATACGAGCCAATTAAAAAGGTTCAATGACTTCATCATACTGGTCATAGATGATAACATTATGCATCATACTAAGAAAAGGGTTTAAATTTTGTACTACAATATTGTGTACCCATTTGTGGGACATCTTAATTTTTGTTTGAAATCACATATTTTTTAGAAAATTTAATGATTCAATTCTTAAGGGGTGGTGGAGCCACACTAAAATTTTATTGCTCTCTAGTCCTAAAACCCTGCAAAAGGTCAAGTCTAAGATTTTATGGATAAACCCCTAAATCCTTAGACCTTTTTTAAGCCTACATCATAATTTTGTGTTAACTTGTTATAGGCAGTCGCCTTCCTCTAAGTCACAACCTCCATGTCCCTAGTCTCATCGATGACCAACCCCTTAGGCCAAGTAACTGGTTTTTCCCATACATAAATATTTCCTAAGTCTATGGAATGTGTTGTAAAGTCAAATCAATGATTATTATGGCATCAAGAACTCCAAATTTGTTAGATCTATTGGAGCCACACGGATGTGCTAGTCAATGATCATCAAATAGTGGGACTACGCAAGAAAAAGTTTGTCCTAAGTTGGAATAGTTGGATTCGCCCACGTCACTTTAAAGTGTGTAATCCTATTTTTTAATTTGATTGTTTAAATCATGGTTATCGATCTTGTCGTAATTTGATCGCATCAACCATTGATATTGTTGGTAAATAGATTTGTTGCTTTAAGTAATCTTCTTTAAAGAACCCTGTTTCGCCCTATGATTGGCAAAAAAATGTTCACAACAACTGAAGAATTGCAGAACAATAGCAATTCATCTCTGCGTTTAAGAGGGGTAGCTCCCTTGTATGATGGGGGTATATGGATTTTCTAAGATTTAAAGAATAGCATGTATAATCAAAACTAATAGAGAAATGATATATAAACTTATCAATTTTTTAAAATTCCACACATCCGAGTTAAGATACCAAAACTTGAAATGATAATCTTCTTCACACGCAATGTTAAAGAATAGAAAATGGTTATCATTGATAGAACATAATAATATTAACAATAACACTTGAGATGAATTGAACACACATGCAAAACATATATCTATTGCTTTCTTGCTTGAATAGTACTATTTGAGTCCTTCATACAATGCTTTGTGAATTAGGGGAACCTCTTGATTGAATTTCAATGAGGTATATATAGGTAAGATTAGTAACCACCTAAGGTAACTACCTTAACCACTTTTATAACTACCTAGAATAACTAACTCACTTTGGAATAAGAGCTACTTAAAGTAACTACCCGAGTTGAGCACTTAGAATAACTACCTCATAAGAAAGAGTTTGGATAAACCTAACTTTATAATAAAAGAGATGAAGATAAGACTTGAATAAGAAAACTCGATCATGAAACTTGTTTACAAAGAAAAGCCAAAAACATTATTTGAGTTACACACACAAAACAAAAATGAGAACTATACAATATGCATCACTGCATTTATCATATGTCTGCCAAGGGTGCCATTGATGAAGTTGTTGATTCTGGAAACTGATTCTGCTGACTAGATTCTTTGTCCTTGAACATTCTAAAAATTTTGATGGTTGGAGTAATAGACTTCCCTTTAGGAATTAGGATGTTATCTATCCTCATCTTCTAGGTCTTCAGATTCTTGTAGATGTTGCTCAAGTCTAACATCATACTTGGTATTTGAGAAATAGAAATCTTCAAGGAAGTGTAGGTATCAATCAATTTGTCCATTGTATTTTCATTGAAGACTTCTCTGTTAAAGAGTTGTTGATCAACCATGTTCTGAAAACCATTTTGTAACACTTGTGAGTCTTCCATTAATGATGTATTTGGGAGGATGGCGGTGAGTTGATTTTGAAGTTTTTCATACACTTGATCACAAGAAAGTATAATCTTTTCTTGCTCTATTGAAACTCGGTTGATGATTACCAGCTTCCAACTTATACTTTCTATCCAGATCTCTAAGTAATTCTCCTTTGTATTAGGTAGGATTTTCTCTGCTACAAGGGTGTTGACATTAATCTCCATCATCTCCCTGAAATCATTCATGATCTCTTTCCAAGATGCTTCTTCTTTTCTAACACTTTTCAGGTCCTTTTCAATGGTTTCTTTCTTGATTAAATCTTCATCATGCACAACCTTTGCCTTAACAAAGAAATCAGATGCAATGATTTTGACTTTCTCTACCCAACTTTCAGTCACTTTCCCATAAACTTGATATTTTTGGAGACTATCAATAACACTTTTTTCAACTTCTCCTTCTGGGCCCAAGACAACTAGTTGGTAAGCAACATTGAGTGGCATGGTAGAAGTCTCAACTATGGACTTAAAGTAGGAGGAAAAATTATGCACTTGTTGCTTCACTTGATCCTTTGACTATTTTTCTTTCTCAGTTCTCTCCACTAGCCTTGCAGCTACCACATTGAAATTGTGCATGTCAGCTTCATGAGTAGATGAACCCATATCAATTTTTGTCATAACAAAATCTGCAGGGGTGGCTTCATTTACATCTTTTTCAGATATGGGTCGATCTATCTCTAGGCACATATTTCCTTAATTCAAATCAGTCTTTATTCTTGAAGTAACTTTGATTTTCTTTGGCTTCTCCAGTCTCTTGAAAAGATCAGATATTGTGTTGAATTCAGGAACCACTAACTCCTCCAATTTTATCTTTTTCAATAGACTTTGTTCCAACCATGGGAGGGAAATAATTTCTGAGGGCTCTTGTACATTACTTTGTTGAAGACTTTGTTACTCGGGTACTAGTGAAGTTGCTTCCTTTCTAACTTATTTTATTTGATCAACTGGATTCCTTGGGAAAGAAGGCTCCATAGTTGAAGTAGAGTATTATACTTCATGATGAGGAGATTCAATGAGGATTGAAGGTGGCATAGTTGGTATACCTTCATCTAGCCTTGGATCATCCAAGACTTCTACTGGATCTTAATCTTTCTCTTCTCTTGAAGTAGAATTTTCTTCTTTGTCTTTTGATCTTGATTTCTTCTTCTTTTGTCTAGGATCATCTCTGCATGTATTTTGGAGATGATTTGTTCTTGGAGGATCTTCATCTCCATCGCTTCCTTGAGATTTATGGTGAGAGAGAATATCCGCAGCTGGTGTATGAGAAGGAACTGATGAAGTAGAACTGTCTTGATGGCTACTTCTCCTTGGTGTCTCCTCTCTACTTGTTGGATTTGTAGCAGTCATTTGTGCTATCCTCTTTCTGACCCAAGCTTCTGACTTCTTGACCATGAAACTCATTCTTTCTCTGACATCTCTAACCTCTGGATCTGCCCAATTAATAGCAGGAAGAGGTTGAGCCTGGATCTTCTCAAAATAAAAGGGATCAATCAGATTCAATTCATCATCTTCAATGCCTTCAATGATCCATTCCATCTTGAAATCACATATTTGTTTCAACATGAATCTTGTCCAATCTCTTTTCCTAACTTCGAATTCATCCTCACAATCTTCCCAAAAGTTCAATATTTGGGAAATGGAGGTACCCAGGACCAAGTCTCAGATTATTCTTGACATATCCTTTACTATCAAAGGGGAATCTCATCTGGTAGGTGTACAAATTGATTTTGGCTAGAGCCCTTTCCACATCTTCTACTTTTGAGTTGGACTCACATTTATAATGACCAAGGCAAATAGGGAAGGCAACTCCTTTGTTCTTCCTATCTCTGCATTTATTTTGGACCGACACCAATTATCTACAAAGCTTGATCAAGGAGAGCTTATCATCCACATACCTTGGAAATCTATAAGGATATCCATCGAATCCTCCTACTCAAAGGTAGGTGAATTTTGGAAATTTAATGAAGTAACTTTTGTACTTCTTTATCAATGTTGTTGCTTATTTTGATATTCTGATAGTTGTATTTCCTTGAAGTAGCCTCACTTCCAGTATTGTAAAGGCACCACTCACTCGTCTGAAACGCATGAAACTCTCCTCTAACTGCAGTTGCTTGTAGTAGTTGTAGATCTGTGTTTCCTGATTTAGAACACCAGTTGTACTCAAACCTGGCCATGACCTTAAATTAGTGATTGCATATATCAAATAGGAAGACGTGTGAAAGCATTGACTCGTCTTGAAATGGATCAACTGATTATGTATGCAATCACTAATAAGATGGCCCCAATCAATGAATTATTTTCCTGATGATATGACTATGATGAAAAGGTACCTCCACATTTTGAATTCAATACAATCAGGTTTGCCTATTACTCTGTTGAGTAGGACTATCAGATGAAAGATCTCTTTAATAAAAAGAGAGTGGTGAAGCATCTTGGGAAGCTAAGATTGTCCTCCTTGAGATGTCACCATTCATTCTTTGGCTAAATTATTCAAGCATTTACTCTTGTTATCACTGAAATACTTGTAAGCCTTTTGCTTATCAATGTAAGTGAATTTCTTCTTATATGGCAATCAGAGAATGATGGCGATGGAAAATCCATCTAGCTTAGCCATTAGGTGCCCATCAACAGTCTTTATTTCTCTGGCATCAGGGTTATATCCTCTTGCACATTCTACCACCAATTCTGAATATTGTATCGCTATGGGGAAACAAGTTGCATCAACCAACCCATTGTCAGCTATCATGCGGGACAATTTCGATATATCTTCTTCTGTCAATGACTTTTAGATATGCTGAAGGTTAATGTGTCCTATTTTGGTGTCAATAATCGCAGGAAGCATAGTGTCGATCATTGGAGCATATTCATAATCCTGCTCTTTATACTTCATGATGACGCTTTTGCAAGTTCTACATTGAAATCTTCTTTACAATTCAAGTGTGCAATATGATTTACAGCCACCAAGAGAAAATAACCATAATAGCTTTGTTTGAAATTTATCAAATATGGCCACCACGAACATGAAGATCCATTTGAAGATTCCTAAAGTCTTTCAACACATCTATCTTCTATGTATTCTATAAATTGTGATGACTGAAGCTCGTTCTCGGGTATCATAATATTTACATTTTGTAACCTCTAATATTTTGGCTTTTCAAAACATGTATATCTACCATGACAACTCGACCCATATACAAATCAAATTTGCAGATGCCGAGATGACACGACCAAACATTTTTTACAAGTCTACAACCTGTATCTACTAAGAGGAGTGCAAACAAGACTTATAACCTTGGAATGTATTTCAGAATGCTTTAATTATTTAAAGATTTTGAGAAATTCTTTGCGCAATCCATTTTATGAATTAGCATTCAATGAGGTGGTGGGAATTCTACGTGCAGACTAGGTCTGTGTTTGTGAGGATAACAGCCAAATTATAGAAGTTATCTTTATATCTTCTAATCACACTTGCTTCAAAGGTCTCTGAGACCGCCTTTTTCCTCATCCATTTCCTGTAAATATTTATACTTCCAAAGGCAACTTTTCTTTAAGATAGTCTGATAAACTTTTACGTGATTTATCTATGATTCGTAATGATATACATATCACCATAGGCAACTGCAACTTGAACATCTGATAAACCCCTTTACCGGTAATTCTCTGCTCCATGCTTCATATTTTGCATGCACCAATTGAGCATCTCCTGCAATCATCTATTCATGAGCTGGTGTCTTTTCAAAGGAGTTTGTCAAACCTTCATATGTCTTCTATAGGATGAAATAATTAAGTATCTTCTATATGCACCAAGAAAATACATCCTCATTAAAGTAAGTGTCGATAGAGGTTGTGAGACAAATACATTTTATTGAACATTTTCAGTGAATTCATTTTGTCCAAACTCTACAATCATCTTGTTGATTCCTTGACACAATACTTCTTCTCCCTCGAGGCATTTTGTCATACAAATTACGAGGGATTCTGTCAACCTTTTCAAGTTACATGTCTGTGATTCCACCTTTTGCATGCCATGGAATTTAACTGGTATTCATATTTACTTCAAAGTCATTTCATCATATATGTTGAATGCCCACTACCAAAATTGTAGGAGAGTTAGTTAAAATAACTGACTTTAATTTGAGAGATATCGGCTACCTTCAACTTAAGCAATTTGTGGATACTTGGGCTTTATCGACAACTTGTGTCACTCTTACAACTTACCGATGAAATAATTACTAACTTTTTCTTAAGAATGTATCGTGGTTCATTTGCAACTCTATTAAATTGCCCAAAAATAAGTTAAAATAACTAACTCTTTAATGAGTGAGAGTGTGTGATTGGTCACTTAATAACTTGTTGCAACCTATTGATTTAGTTGATAATCTTGAATGATGTATGACAACTACTTTATGTCCTCGTCTTCTTTGAAGACTGAAACATGCTTATCATTGAGATTTTGAAAAAAGAAACTTGGCAAACATGCATGCAAGTATATTGTCGATAATGACTTTGTCACCACCCACTTACCTCATTTTGTGGCCTTCATAATTCGGTGGCCTGTATAAGTTCTCACACTTATTCAACATGACCAACTTACGAATTGGCCAAAGTGTCGATGGTCATGTTTTCATTATCTTTCACAAGTTATTTTAAACTCTTGTCGACAAATTCTGAAACGTCACAACTCACCAATTTTAACATTATAATGCCATTTTAAAATCCTTAACGTTTCTTCACCGACTTTACAAACATTTGTTATATAGTAGAAGGTGGCCAATGCAATACATTTATATATGTGAAAAGGTTGCTTAAGCGACTTTGGAAATTACTTTGAAAGGCTGAAATAAGCATTATTATTCCATTATTGCCACCTTTAGCCATCTCTCCAAGTCATAGGATCCAACTTTTTTATTTTTGAAATGGATGTAAAACACCTTTGCCAACGACGTTGGATTTTAAATCTTTCAATTTGCGAGTAACCATCAAGGTGGGCACCAATTAATTTGAGTCTTTGACATGAGTGATCAAAGTAAGTGTTAACGTTGATAGTAATGAATATCAATGCTTGTGACCATATGAGAAAGCCATAAAAATTCTCTTTATCAAAAAAATTTCAATGGTTAACAATATTTAAACTTTTGTCACCAAAAGTTTGAACTTTCACTATTTCACAAATGGAGCAAACAGATATTCAAACATTAAAATGGCTAGTTCCTAGTTCATTGGTGGAGCTCTTTTGTGATAATGGTGATTTGATAGAATTAGATTGAATTTTTGTCTATTTCTTTGTAATAAATACATGAATAGGACCATTTTTCCAAGTAGAATCTATTGTAATCAAAATTTTCAAGTGAATTGAGTTTTTTGCGACAAAATTTGAAGAACAAGGGTTCTCAGTTATGAAGCATCTGTAAGTGAAAAAGTGATAAAAAAAATTTAGTCACTTTGTTATAAAGTTGTGTCAATTGTATTCAAATTGCTTGTAGAATCATAATTGACATAGAATTTGAGGTGAACTACTAATCTAGGCTATCTTTGAGAAATTCTTACATATAGCAAAACCCTAAGCACTCAAAATTGTCAACTCAATAGAATATAAGAGGGATTTTGAGCAAGATTTGCTTGTTTAATGTACTGGATCTAAAAGAAGCTAGTGAGCCTTTCTGATAAGAAGAAGAGGATGAATGACAAATTTGAGATGCTCTTGGAGGGGTCAAAGATGTAATTGTACCTGATCCTAGTTGGTCACTATTTGAGCATTGGTATAGAAAGAGGTTGTCAAGGTTCCTCTTGAGAAATGTATGGTATCTAGTTATAGATAATATTGTGGTGCCCAATGTGTTTGTGGATGAAAAATTTGTCCACATAGTGGAAAAAAGATATGATGTTCAATCAAGAGAAGTTCTTGCAGCAAATGGGACCGCAATCATTCACAAAATCATGTGTTGTCGAGGTATTTGGTCTTAGCAGATTTGCAAATAAGGCCATAAATTTTAATTCTTTCAAGGCCAAATATGAAATTCATAGGATTTTCTATAGGTCAATGCAAATTCCAAAGCATAGAGTAAAGGGACTTGGTGGAAAAGGAGTAAAAAATTTTGAGAAGCCCTTCAAAATTGAGACCTTTGAATATTACTTCATAAAAACATATTATTCACTATGTCAGACTATAGGTGAAGATGCATAACAAAAGATACCAATCCATCCAATGTACATGTCCCTAGATATTTAGGATGACATGGTGAATGTGGAATTACATTTTGCTTCCTTTTTGGTGGATAAGATGCACAAACAAATGACAACCATTAAGGATAGCACTGTAAACTTTGAGCTCAATTAGTATTATTTGATGTGCCACATTTTTTTATATGTTGGAAGAGAGGCTTGGGATCAAAATTTGAGAGTAAGGAAATTTGATGATAACAAGCACCCTCTCCAAGTGCAGTGTTGGACCTATATGTTTTGAAGATTTTTCATCACGAAGTTGGTGGCATATCTCAAAGAACATGTAGAGAGAATTCCTAAGGAAATAATGGACTTCATTAGGCCACATGACAGGACTTTGAATTAGGAATAAGGCACAATTCAAGAAATTACTTTTTGAACCAATACTCTACCTATTTCAGAATCTATGGGTTTTATGTGAGACCTCATTTGTTACCAATCTATGTGCCTAGGAGTATTGCATTTTTGGATATTATCTAGCAATTGAATGAAATTGACAAGATTCATTTGAGGGGCTAAAAGAAGGGCTCTCTTTTTCTCACAATCCTAAAGTGGTGTAATATCCAAGTGGCCAACAAGGAAGGCCTTGATCAAATATGTTATATGTTGGATAAATACAAAATGTGTCATGCTAAATGTCAAGGTTAGTTTTGATCCTAAGGGATTCATCAATCCAATTAGGTTGAGTCTGAAGAAAACTATCTTTGCTCATGAGATGAATTTTGATGAAGACGTGATAAGGAATCCCTTATCATTTGAGAAAGTGAAAGATAATAAGGATAAATGGTTAAGAATTATGAAATGAGAGAGAGAGAGAGAGAGAGGATGAGGAAAGATCCTAACTTTCCTAGTTTATTTGCAAATGAACAAAACAAGGTGATCATAATCAAAAAGATGTTGGAAAATACAATGCACATAATGGCTCCAAAGGAAGAGAGGCTTGTAATTCAAAGTGATCCTAGTGTACTTGTGAGGCCTTATGTTGGGCCTAGGAGTGAAGAGTCAGAAGAAGCGTCCCAAAGTGTTGAGGAGGTTGATAGTCAAAAAATTAAGAGGCAAAAGACCTCACAATACAAAGGTATAGCTCCAATGGAGATAATAGATATTGAATATATGCAAGAAGAATTAGAAGCTATGCAAGTGGAGCCTGAGCCAACTAGGATGATAGTGTCTTCAATGCCCTTCAATAAGAGCATTAATTTTTTGAAAGTTAAAAATTATGATATAAGGGACATAAGGGCCCTTGCTTTTTAAATTGATGATGACTTTGTCAACACTCATGAGTTCAATTATTTTGTGGTAATAAGGAAATAAGTTTCCTACCAAAATAAGCTTGAAGAGAAGAGGAAGAAGTTTGATCCTTCACAATGGTAGGAGGTGGCAAAAAAAATTGTCTAAGTTTGATTTTAAGGAATACAACATAACCCTAATGAAGGGAGGCAAATGATGATTGAGAGTGGCATGCTACCATTACCTAATTAGGACTTGGCAAGTGCCTTATCATTTAAAAAAATCAGAAGGAAAAATAAGGAGGTTTTCTCCATTGAATAATAATTTTATGCTCAACATTTAGCCCAACATTTAAGACATTAGCAATTTTAATCTTGGCACCAAGCACAAATAAGCCAAATGTAGTGGAAAGTGTAGATCAGTTGAAAGGCAATCTTGTTCTAAGAAGAGTGTTAGACACTCCAACTCATGTGGCAACATCTTTAGTGGTGGACTCTACCATGTTTAATCAATCTTTGATGAATAAATTACAACAAGACTATAATGAGTTGCAATAAAAATATATGGAGACACTAATAAGAGTGAGAACTTTAGAAAAGAAGGAAGCAACATCTTCAAGAACCCATGTTCCAAAATCACAAGCCCTTTAAGAGAGGAATTCTAATCAGATAGAGATTCCTTTCTTGCAAACATCACAGAGTTCAAGGACCAAATGCAAGCATTAAATGGGGATAAAATGTAAGAATACAATAAGATAGTTTTAGAATTAGTCAACCATCAGTTAGCTAGATTTAATAGAAAGTTGGATGATGCATACAAAAAAATTGAAAATATTAAGCAGACCTTGGTGAAGCATAAGTAGGATTTAATAAGTTTGCAAGAAATCATAAACAATGGATGCCTAAAAATTTCATAATTAAATAAATGGTTAAGTCAGCGAGGCATGATCCTAACAAACCACCTGATCTGCAAGGAGTGTTAGAGATAATGGGGTCCTTACATGATGTTGTTACATATTGTAGTGTTGTAAATCGTAACCCTATACAATTTTACTCTCATTGTTGTGCCCTTGCCTTAGCTTGTTCTCTCCTAGCTCTTTTCCAAGCCTTTTCTGGCCTTTACACTACAAAACTATCATCATAAGATCCCATGGTGATCTGAGTCTTTGTCCTGAGCCTAATTGTACCTAAACCACCTTTGATTCACCCTATTTTAGATGGACTAGGGTGTTAAGGGCCCTTGTCATGGTGGACTAAGGTGCTAGGCATCCTTGTCCCCCTAGATTGGGTCCATTTTTAAATATGTCAATGTCTCGGTTCCTGCCAGTTGATCCCATATCCCAATATTTGAATATAATCATTGGAGGTTGACCTAATTTATGAAATACCTTGGGAACCCTATATAAGAGCATCTTTCCTCATTCATTTTCATGTCGCAACATTGAGATTATTGAGATCATCTTCTATTATCATTTCATTATTCAAGAGCAAGCATTCTTCAAATCTAAGCTTTATGGAGCAACAAGTTATAGCAATCTTCATGCAAGCATGTGTTCATAATTGATCATTTTTATATCGTGTCATGTCATGTTATTGTATAAACACTTATGAGTCATATTCAAAGAGCATTGCATCATCACCATTATCAACATCAACGAGCTTGAGGTCTAATATTGCGGATCCAACATTTTACTTCAGAGCTTTCCTTTCACTTATTTCATTAAGGCTTAATTTCAAACCCAAGGTTTGACCTAGGTGAACCCCAATCAACCCAACAACATTTTCCCTTCTTGTGTTTGCAAGTGATGATAACTAGAGACAACATATATATATTTGAAAATAGGAGATTGAGATGCATGAGTACCTAATTTTGAAGAAGTAAAAACCTTAGGACAAGGTCACATAGCATCGATGTTCAACGCTTTTTTGATGAAATTTTAGGGAGATATTTAGAGTGACATCCTAATTCTGAAACTTTTTCCATTGTATGCATCAAACAATTTTGAGGAGAAGGATGCCTAGCATCCTTGTCCTAGATTTGTTAGCCCATATTTAAGCCATAGAATCCTCTTTGCTTATTAGTTTTAGATCTATGCTTTGTGTTTGCATAAACTTTATGAAATTGCATGTCATGTTGATCATTGTCAATCTGATATCATTATTCCTAGTTCTTGCTTTCAATTCATGTCATTTCAATAATCATCCTCAACCCAATCAATGAGTATTGAATTCATCTTGTGCTCAGCCCTTTCCTAATAAGTTTGAGGTTGAACCTATTGAGTCCATTCTCCTTCCAAATGTAATTATTGTGAAATAGGTTTAATTCATATTTAACATACGTAAACTAGTGAACTCTATTTCCACCCATAACATTTTTGGTGAATCTGATGCTTCTAACATTTTACATATTTCTGACTAGGTGTTTTCAGATCTGATTTTTCACGATGGAATTTACAAAATCTGATTGGTTTTCTATTTCATGTGTGATTAAATTGCTTAATTTGCTACATTTATCAAAATCATATGTTGGATAGTGACTTCTTTCACTTCATGTTACTTGCATTCATGCATACCTCTTTAATGTATTGCATTATGAGGATTTCGAACATTTTTTCTACACTTAAATTATTTCTCAAAGCTTTTTTACATGTTTCATGTTGTTATATGATGATATTTTTAAGGAAATACATAAAAATTTGGATTGCATTAAATCTTTAATGAATATTTCAAATAATAATCCTCTAGAGATGATATTGAAATTAATCATACTTGTACCTCTCCCAGAGTATCTTTTATTCATGAGGAAATATTTAATGCTCCTATCAATGATCTCTCTAATAAAGATGTAACATTCTAGAGCAATGATGAATCCTCTTCCTGAAAAGGTACTTTGGTGCAAGAGTGAGAAGGTAAGCATGTCAATCTTGGGACATCTACCATTCTAGATCCTCCTTGTTCTCCAAGAGCTTATCTTAATCATCAACATATTTTGAGACAAGATGATGTTATACATTGCATTCATGATTTATCTGCTATTATAACATTAAGTAAAGATGAAGCTCTAGATGATGACAATACTTCTTCCCAACCTAAAAAAGTAGACATAAATAACAATGACATAAATAAGAATATTCTTGCAAAAATTCTTCCCCTTTCACCCATTCATCCTTTTAGCCCTTCAAGATATACTTACACAACAAACTTAAATGAGTTCTATAATTAAAGTCCTCATTTGCAATTAAAAACATATTATGAGGAACTGCCTATGACATAATTTCTAAATAAGGCTATGGTGGAAGGCTATGGTGGACAAGGTCTTGGTAAGATGGAACAAGGAATCAAAGTCCCTATAGAATCTCCTTCACAATGCACTACTAGAGAAGGCATAAGATTTCTTCCCCCTTCCTTATCAACTCTTCTACCACAACCTAACTCCTCCTATTCAACAATAAATAAAGACTATATATGTTGAGGGTCATTTGAAAGTAGAAGAAAGAATATTTTGGAAATTTAAATATAACAAAAACATTAAGTTCCCTTTTAGAAGTTTCCCAAAGAAAAATGACAACAACTTACACATTGTCTCTTTCATCATGGTTACTCTCATTCCCGATGATAAATACTAAGAGGGGGGGGTGAATTAGTATGCCAAAATTCTTTGTACTTAAACACTTAAACAGTCTGAAGATAAACCGGTAAAACAGTTTAACAGACAGACCGGTTATCACACATGCAAACCAAAATGCAAATAAAGCATTCACCCACAAAAGCAATACAACCATAACACAAGATATTTGACGTGGAAACCCAAATGGGAAAAACCACGGTGAGATGGAACTCACAAGTCACTATCTGCAGAATAGAACCAGACCGGTTAAGGTCTTACAATGTTCTTCACCATAATAGATCCTATTAGGAATCTCAATCTCTGTTAGGAGATAAGTCCGATTAAAGACTACCTTGCTAGAGGATTTTAGATTCACAGAGGTGAACCACCTGGTTAGAGGATTTTACAAAGGCTTTTGGGCCTACCCGGTTAAGGGCTACAGACTTGTCAAAGGTGTGAGTAATCAACAAGTGTTTGATCTATCTAATAGCACAAGCTGCTTGGTTAGATCCAGTATAGCTCACTGCTAATGCATTCCAGCATTACTTTAGTCTTCTCTATCTCTCACTCAGTTACAACTTGATCTTCTCAGATAAGATCGCTCTTACAACAACTCATCTACCACCTTAAACCTTAGCACAACATAAACCCTTTCAGCAACAACCTAAAACCCTAGACATGATGTCCTTTTAAAGGAATCTGATTTCATGTTGGTCCAATAGGATTACATTACAATTTCCTAGGTTTAATGAATCTAGACATACTCAGTAACACGACACAAGAAGCACCGTCAGTGTGTCGGCACCATCAAACAATTGGTGGATTGGTAACTCATCACAAAAATGTCGGTTGGTAACTCATCACAGAGTATTACCGGTTCATACAAAATACCGGTTGTCAGTTTGACAAATGAAGACTGGTAAGAATATGTTATGCCGCTTTGCTCCCTCGTACCGCTTAGGATCTACGAACTGCTTGGGGTCGACATGTCGCTTCAGACCGGGAAACACATTCTACAAAATCACCAATAGTCTAAAGACTAGAATACAACATACTGGTTGAGCTCTAGCTCATACATATAAAGTGGATCTCAATACAAGTGTGTGTCCATCAATGACAATCACAACATAAACATCAAAAATGCCAACAATCTCCCCCTTTGGCATTGATGGCAACACTTAGGAAAAAAAAAATTTGACTTCTAAGTGTTTTACAACAAAAACATGCCATTAGCAAAATTGCTCCCCCTAAGCATATACATTATCCCTTAATCAATACAATGTATAGCAATTTTGCATACAGAGCATAAACATTGAGATATCAGAGCATAAAGCATATATCAAAACATATATCAAAATTTTAAAGCCAGATACTTCTCCCTATTCTTCTCCAAAATAGATAGAGTACTTCTCCCCCTTTACCAACAATGACAAAGTACCACTGAATAACCCTGTTTCCATTTTATATTAAAATAATAAGAGTTTATGACAACAAGGAATAATACTTGTCAAAAACCGATTTATAGTCCTGCAAAAATTGTTTCATGGATAGAGACCAGGACTCAAGTAGGGAGGTGGCCACTTCTTTCTCTATTTGCATCTGGGATACTTGTTCTTCCATGGCATCAACTATGCTCATCTCCTGCGTAACTGTCAAGGCATCCAGGTTCAGATAACACTTTTGAAGAATTGGCAGACGTGGAAGTAAAACTAGTTGTAGCTCTTGCAAATCTCTAGACTGTGTACTGATCTCTTGATCCATTTTGGCTAATTGGATCTGAAACTAGTGAATGGTTTGCCCATAAGTTGCAAAGGAATCATAAGGTGGCTTAAACGTGCTTAAGTAATACTGTAAGTCCATTTGAAGCTTTTGCTTCTAGGCTAGTACATCATCGCAGAATAGATGGGGTTGATAGATTTTGCTTAGTAGCAGATGTCCCTCATCCAAATCATCCCTTATATCCTTTTGGTCTTTCAGAAGCTCAGACCAGAGTTCATTCAACTTTTTCACCAGAGCAATGTTAAGAGCCTTTTGATGCTCTTTCTTGACATTTTCCTCAGCTGCTTCTTCCAGGCTCTGCACCTGATCATCCAGTACAATACATAGTAGCTTAAGTTGTGCTAGTGATGATTCAGTGTTGGGAAGATTGGTACCGAGGATCAAACCGGTAAGGGTGTCTACAGCCACTTGAATTATGTCTTGCTCCTTTTTCCTTCGTATGATTTCAAGGCACTCTTGAGCAACCTTGATGCTCTGCATAAGCTTCAATTCACTTGCAGACTGGAGATCGATAGGACTGGAGATGTCAGCCGGTTTGGCTTGACTCCCGGTTGCCTTTTGAGTCTCCATCTGTGTGCTCTTCACTGCTTCTGCTACCTTGTCCGCTTCTTCCTTCTTCTTTTTCTCTGCTTCCTTCTTCTTTTCTTGTTCCTTTTCTTCCTCTTCTTTCTTTTTCTTCTTAGCTTCCTTCCTCTTCTCCTCTTCTTTCTCTTCCTCTTCCTTCTTCTTTTCTTCTTCCTTCTTCTTTTCTTCTTCCTTCTTCTTCTTTTCCTCTTCCTTCTTCTTCTTTTCCTCTTCCTTCTTCTTCTTTTCTTCCTTATCCTCTTCTTCTTTCTTTTTCCTCTCATCTTCTTACTTCTTTTTCTCTTCATCTTTTCTTTTCTCCTCTTCCTCTTTTCTCTTCTCTTCCTCTTTCTACTTTTTCTCATCTTCATCCCTCTTCTTCTTCTCTTCTTATTCCTTAGCCGCTTCCTGTCTGTCCTCAGCTTGCTCACTACCTTGTTCTACCTGTTGCCCCTGTTCTGTTTCCTCAGACGGTATGTCCTGAGTGACATCTTCTACGTCCAAGGCATTGACATCAATAGTGTCGATTGGTTCTTCAGCCGGGTTTCCTTCTTCATCAAAAACTTCATCCAATTTGGATATGACTGGTTCTTTTTCCACTTGCAGGTTGACCATTCATGCTTTGTGAGCTTGAATAGCATGATGCATATGCTGATGAGTGTCTTTTTCAACATCATCAATTCTTCCCTCTAACAGCCAGAGTCTTCTTCTCCTTGTGAAGAAGAGTCCTTTATTTTGGTCCAAAACATCAAATAATTCTGAGTTTGAGAGGTCGGGAAAGTATTGTGCAAAGACTTTCTCCCTAATCTCATGTTCTTTTTCTACGGCAATGCGCCATTGATTATCTAATGCCTTATATAATGAACCTGGTGTTTGAGATTTAATCTTTGATGGCAACCGGACATTTTTACACAGATAAATAATAATTTCCTGCAGTACTTCATCTTTCTCCTCATCACTAAAATCATCATAATAATCTACTAAATCATGAAGTAATTTTCTCCTAATATTCTTTACTATTCTTTGACAATGTGTCAAAGGTTTATATGAGGAGATATCGATATTTACAAGTGCAGATGTTGTCGGTTCATTCTTCTTCATCTTCTTTGTCTGTCTGGCCTTCTTTGGCATTTCATCAGACTCAGTCTCCTCAGAGTTCGGTTCATTTGACTTAGTCTTCCTTTTTCTTTCAAAGACTTTTTCTGATGCCACTAGTGGTTTCTTCTTTGCAGGTGACCGCTTGGTCACTCTTGGAGTTGCAGTAGTAGCCGGTGCCGATGCTGTGGGCACTGCCTTTGCTTTCTTTGTTGTCGGTTCTTTTCCTTTCTTAACAGAGGGTTCCTCGACCGATGCAATCCTCTCCAGATAGGTTTCAGTCCTCTTAGCCTTAGGATCAAGAGGTGAGGCAATAAGGGTTGAGGCATACCCTTCCAGCATATCATACATTACCTCACAACCCATTGGCTCCACTTCTTCCATTCTAGGCTCAACAGCCTCCATTAAGCATTTGTCCACCTGGATGGTGAAACAGATGTCATCTTCATATTTCTTAACAATATCACCTGAGATCCTCATCCTTTGGCTCATCTTCCTTCTGAACTCATCAAAATACTTGTTCAGTACATCAGGGTAACCGATTCCAATAGCTTGAATGCTTTCCTTGATCTGTTTGGTTATCGGTTGGTCAAGGGACCACTGGACATCTCCTACTCCAGGAAGGTAGCCTTGGAAATAGAAGAGCAACCCAACTAATAGTTGTCTGAACTTGAATCTCAGTGCATTATCCTATTTAATTGACTTCAGATTAGATAGGAGTTGCCTCTACATACCGGTGCATAGGTCAAAAGATGCATCCTCTTTAATCATCCGGTAAGCGGCATTTACCGATGCAGCAGATACAGAATTAATCCTGTTGGTTGAGAATGTTATGTAGCCTATCACCATGTAGGCATACTTCACCAGATCATCCTTGATAGGATTAACTTTCATACCTCTTGAGTCGCTTGTTGAACCGGTGAGCTTGGCCATTTCCGTTTTGCTTACCATTCTTAGGGCTAGCACTTCCCCTGTGTTGCAGAAACCAGTGACTGTATGAATTGTCTGTGGCATGATATCATGCGTCCTCTCCAGGTACATCTTGTCACCATGGACTCTACTCAAAATGATTCTAATATGATCCTCCGTAAATTCTTCTAGAAAGTATACTGCATTATGGAGTTTCTTCTTCTCTAGGATACTGTATTCCAGTTTAATTTTCTTATCCTTGCCACAAAATAAACCTAACTGGGTATGAATAGCTAAAGACCCTAGGTCTTCTATTTTGCAATCAATAGAGTCAGAGATTCCCTCTTCTACTATTACTCCAGTCGGAACTTGTGATAAGGCATTATACTTTGACTTCCTTTGAATAAAACTTTCCGACTCAATGGACGTGCTAGAACTGGTATGAGATGCAGAAGCCATTGTAGAGTATTTCAAGAACACGAAAAATACCTTTAAAACATGAATTTAGGGCTTCCTGATTCTCCTTCACTCCACACTTCGTCGATTGCCAAATCACTGCTTTGTGTTCTCCACTTGACCGTTTGCAAACTGGATTTGAATCTCCTTCATGATTTGTCAATCTCTTGAAATCTTAGCTCAAATCGCCTTTTCTTCGCTCTACACTTTGAAAAACTTTCCTTCGCTCGAAAACAGATAGTGAGAAATGATTTGAAATATGCTTTTATACATGTCTCTCACCTACCACCATTAATGCTCCTCTATTAGGGCGTAAACCCTAATTTTCTTTTTTTTACCGTTTTCGGTCTTCTGCCAAGCAACAGGTATCGCTTATCGATTAAGGTCTTTTACCGGTGTAAACCGGGGGTTCGAAAACATTTCGCCATTTGCTCCCCCTAAGCCTTTTTGGAGCTTAGTTTGTCGGTTCTGATATTTCCACACTAGGTGCAGAAACCGGTTCCTCTTCCAACATTGTTGGTTTCTTCCTCCAGGTTTTGTTCATGTCCGCTTGAACTATTTCAACATCAATTTCTCCTTCCTGAGTGACCGGTATATCATCAGATATACTCTTTCTGCTTCTGCAGAATCTTGCAATGTGACCCAGTTTGTTGCAGTGGTAGCAAACCAATCCAGGTGCTCTCCAAGGTCCATTGTTCATGTTTCCATTCTTCCTTCTACATGTTGCAGCAATGTGAGCATGACCATGACAAATCCAACAGTTTGCTCTCCATCCGGTTTGCCACTTGATGGCCACTGCTTCTTGACTCATGCTTGAAGACATTAAACCGGTTGTAGTTCCGGTTTACAAAAGGTTCAGGACCAACTCCTTGGGTCCTCTGAGGATATCTTCCGGTGTTGTTCATCACAGACTTGCATTCAAATGCTCTATGCCCAAACTTGTTGCATGCATAACAATGACCATTGAATTTATTGGATCTAGGTACATTGTTGATAAAGTAAGGAAAATTATTGTAGGCTTTGCTCCTACATACATTGGCAGTGTATCCTTCTTTAAGACAGTTAAAGCAAACAGGTTTGAATTTTTGCTTACCTTTTCCTTTGAGTGTCAGTTGCTTCAGCATTTGTTCCTAAGGATTCTCCTTCCTCATGTCCAAAGAAACCAAGTCCATTGGTATTCTTTACCGGTCTTGATGACTCAAGCTTTTACTCTAGCTTGACAGTACTTTTGTTGAACCTCGCAAGTATTTCCTTTGACTCAGAGAGTTCTTTGGAAATAGCAGTATTTGTCTCCACTAGGCTTGCATTTTTAGAGATGGCTATGTTCAGTTCATCTTGTACTCCTTCTTTCTCCATTCTACTCTCATGAAGGTGAGCAGTCAGTGCACTAATCTCTTGTTTCAACTTGGAGATCTCATGATCTCTGTCCTTTACTAGATCTTCAGCTTTCCTCCGGTTCTCAAGCTCTTGACTAAACTGGATAGTCAGTCCTTCCAACTCCTTTCTCAGATTGGAGTTTGAATCATTCAGCTTATTTACTTCTGCAATCATGGCTTCCATATTTGCTTCATCTTCAGAACTATTTTCAGATAGCTCCATCAGCTTCTCTACATGTTCTCTCCTTTTTGCTTGAGATGCCTTGTATTTGACCATAAGATCTTCATAGGCTTGCTCAGCCTGAGTGAACCATTGAGCAAGTTCCCTCAAGGTGTATTCCCCCATATCTCTTTCCAAGTGGTTAAACTTATAGAAAGGTTGGCTCTGATACCAATTGATAAATACTAAGACGGGGGGTGAATTAGTATGCCAAAAATCTTTGTACTTAAACACTTAAACAGTCTGAAGATAAACCGGTAAAACAGTTTAACAGACAGACCGGTTATCACACATGCAAACCAAAATGCAAATAAAGCATTCACCCACAAAAGCAATACAACCATAACACAAGATATTTGACATGGAAACCCAAATGGGAAAAACCACGGTGAGATGGAACTCGCAATTCACTATCTGCATAATAGAAACTAGACCGATTAAGGTCTTAAAATGTTCTTCACCAGAATAGATCCTGTTAGGAATCTCAATCTCTGTTAGGAGATAAGTCCGATTAAAGACTACCTTGCTAGAGGATTTTAGATTCACAGAGGTGAACCACCTGGTTAGAGGATTTTACAAAGGCTTTTGGGCCTACCCGATTAAGGGCTACAGACTTGTCAAAGATGTGAGTAATCAACAAGTGTTTGATCTATCTAATAGCACAAGCTGCTTGGTTAGATCCA
Source organism: Cryptomeria japonica (assembly GCF_030272615.1). NCBI lineage: Eukaryota > Viridiplantae > Streptophyta > Pinopsida > Cupressales > Cupressaceae > Cryptomeria > Cryptomeria japonica. Next base: position 506,673,478 of record NC_081405.1, on the reverse strand, counting down.
GTATAGCTCACTGCTAATGCATTCCAGCATTACTTCAGTCTTCTCTATCTCTCACTCAGTTACAACTTGATCTTCTCAGATAAGATCGCTCTTACAACAACTCATCTACCACCTTAAACTTTAGCATGACATAAACCCTTTCAGCAACAACCTAAACCCTAGACATGATGTCCTTTTAAAGGAATCTAATTTCATGTTGGTCCAATAGGATTACATTACAATTTCCTAGGTTCAATGAATCTAGACATACTCAGTAACACGACACAAGAAGCACCATCAATGTGTCGGCACCGTCAAACAATCAGTGGACTGGTAACTCATCACAAAAATGTCGGTTGGTAACTCATCACAAAGTATTACCAGTTCATACAAAATACCGGTTGCCGGTTTGACAAATGAAGACTGGTAAGAATATTTATGCCGCTTTGCTCCCTCGTACCACTTGGGATCTACGAACCGCTTGGGGTCGACATGCCGCTTCAGACCAGGAAACACATTCTGCAAAATCACCAATAGTCTAAAGACTAGAATACAACATACCGGTTGGAACAGATATCGGTTGAGCTCTAGCTCATACATATAAAGTGGATCTCAATACAAGTGTGTGTCCATCAATGACAATCACAACATAAACATCAAAAATGCCAACACCCGAGTGTTAATTTCATTCCATTTAAATGATTTATTCTATATTTACATGATAGAGATCTCATTCTTTTTCTAAATACAATAGTACCATAGAACTCCTTTCACCTATTATGTTGCTCTGAAGGTTACTATGTGACAGTAGTAGCTTTCCTTTTGGAGGATCTTTCTCATTCATGATGATACAATTTCATGTGCAATCATACTTGAATAGAAACATAATAGCCTTCTTATTCTTGGATCCATGCTTGAGGGACAAGAATACTTTTCAGTTTTTTCTCTTTCTTTTCTAAGGATTCACTTTTCCTTTGTTGATTTGCATCTTTTATAAAGATACCTTTTGTGCATAGAATTGATTGTCCTTCATGGGATTTCAACCTTGTTTTGAGGTGTGTGTTGTGGCCTCTTCCTTTCTTGAAAGTGTTTGTTTTTATAAATAATATCTTCTTGGTGTTGAAATTAATCCTTCATCGAGAATCCACCTTCCTTGCAATGGGGAAGGTGTGCATTCTCGATCTCTTTCCCTCCCTTTTCCTTAAATAAATTTTTTTTAATATATACTCTTGAACGTAGATATCTTGAGGGAAAGATCTCTTCCTACTTATACTATGCATCCCTCAAAAGAATCCCTTTACACTTGTTGCAAGATATATTTTTACAACTATCTCTTCCTTTCTTAAAAGAGTTGTGTCCTCTTTACCTTGGAATGCATGTACATTGTTTCTTAAAGGATATATCCTCGGTAATGAAGGTGTATCCTTGTTTATTTCTACCGGATATCAACATAAGGCTAAGTTTACATTCTAAGTGGAGCATATACATGGTCTTCCCAATCCTTGTTCAATCATGTAGACCCTTGTCCTGGTGTCACTGCAATGCCCATTTTGTAGTAGGATTTCCTTGCAAACAATGCTTTGTTTAATCATCCTTGTTCAATCACGCAGACCCTTGTCCTAGTGTCACTACAACACCCATTTTGCAGTAGGATTTCCTTACAAACAATTCTTTATTTGGTTAACCTTGTTCGATCATACGAACCTTTGTCATGGTGTCGCACCCATTTTGCAATAGGATTTCATTACAAACAATGCTTGTTTGTTTATCCTTGTTCAATCTTGTGGACCCTTGTCCCAGTATCACTATAATACCTATTTTTTAATAGATCAACCTGCGAAGAGCGTGTTTTGTTTAGTAGTCTTCCTTTTTCAGGTTGATTCATCTAGCATAACACAACTTGCTAGAACTTTTGGCTCTCCCTCCTTTCTCACGTGGACCACACAACATAACACAACTTGTTGTCTCATAGAATTTGTGCTTTCATGGATCACCTAGCATAACACAACTTGCTAGCCCATGGAATCCATGTTTCCTTTCTCTTACTCCCATGAACCCATAGCATAACAAACCTTGATAGTTGTTGGATCATGGTTTCTTGTCTCATCAATCGATGTATGCTCTTTCTCTTTCCATATGATCATGTTTTCTCTTGCTATAGCATTTTGAGATTAATATTAGAAGTTGAGACATTTTGGTTATCAAGGCCTCTTCAACTAGTTGACTTGGAGCCTTTGTTTTTAGTTATAATTCCCTTTTTGTGTGTCTTTTGTCTTTGTTTGCCTTTTTGCTCTTTTGTTTGAATTTTGCTTTGTTTTGTGTGTCCTTGTATTCGATTATGTGTTAAGATCCTAAGCTTGGGGGTTTGTTCCCTTAAACTTAACGATGTCTCATCTCTTTGTAATCTTGCTCTCGATTGCTCATGTCACTCTCTTTCTTCACCTTTACTGTGAGTATGAGTGTAAGTTCATACTCCCACCAAAGTGGGGGCTAAATGTAGTTTCGCAAATTGTAACCCTATATAATTTTACACTCCTTTTTGTGCCCTTTCCTTAGTGTGATCTCTCTTAGCTCTATTCCAAGCCTATTTCTAGCCTTTGCACTAAAACATTGTTGTCATATGATCACTTGGTGACCGAGGTCTCTGTCTTGAGCTTGAGTGCACCTAAACCACCTTTGATTCACCTTGTTTTGGATGGAATAGGGTGCTATACACCCTTATTTTAGTGAACTAGGGCATTGGGAATCCTTGTACACTAAGATTGGACCCATTTTCAAATATATCAGTGCCTCGATTCTTGCCAATTGATCCCCAATCCAAATATTTCAATATGACCATTGCAGGTTGACCTAATTTATGAAATACCTTAGGAACCCTATATAAGAGAATTTTTCCTCATTTGTTTTCATCCCATGAAATTGAGTATTATTGAATCATCTTCTATTGTCATTTCATCATTCAAGAACAAGCATTCTTCATATCTAAGCATTATGAAGCAGCAAGTTACAACAATCTTCATGCAAACATGTGTTCATGATTGATCCTTTTTATGTCTTGTTATGAGCCTATAAATTGTCTTATTTATTCCATGATTTATGACACTTTACCTCATGTTTATAATGTTAGTCCAATATATTTTCAAATATTACCTTGTTCATATGAAGCATTAACTATGATAAATGATTATTGATTTGCATTCATATGTTTAGCTAGTTAATGACAATATATTATGATAAATGGTTATTATTAAATGTAAATTATTTTTAAAGGATTAACATGTTCGTGAGATAGTTGAGTTGTTCATGCAGTTGGAAAGAAGAAGAGACAATTTAACAATTGTTACCATGTAGTTGTTGACTAGACATGCGAAATAAGTCAAAAAAACAGTTTCAATAAAGTGGGCAGTATCTCCCTTGTTTCTTAAAAAAAATCAAATATTCAAAATGAATTGTAAATATAAAAAAGGAAGCACACCAACCCATTAAATTTATTTATCTGATTTGCAAAATCTAAGGAGTGCCATTCACTAGAAGTTGATTGAGACAAAGCTAGCAACATTGGAGGGAGCAATTAAGGAATGAGCTCTAATTCAATTTGGCCTCTTCCACCTCTTGATAATCTTGTGGATTTTGATTTATTGAAGATTTGGAAAAATAAATAAACTTGTGGAAACAACAAATCATTAATTTCATAAATTATTATGCCATGTTTATACATGTTTTCAGCTATAACAGTTCATAATGTTGTAAGAGATTGATTGGGATTATGACACCATCAACTCTTGTTAGTTTAGCATTTATTATTATTAGTTATAGAAAGAATGATTCATCTCCTTGATATTATGGGAGAATTGACATTTGTTAAAATTTTATTAAATTCTATAATTAATCCAACTCTAGGATTCTATCTACAAATATTAGCTCTTGTTGAGTTAAGAAGAAGAAAGTAACCAATTGATGTTGAGTCTTGTTAGAAGTGTCTTTGTTCAATCAACAAGTCTAAATAAATCTATGTAATCTCTTTGATTTACAATAAGAAGATGGTTTTTATAGTGAAGCTTATTTATTGAATATTGATTGCTTATTTCTAAGATCATAGCCACTCAAAGGGCCACCTAAGGAACTATGACCGCGTAGTAGTTTAGATTGTTGTTCATTATGCTTTTTTGTTAGTAGTGAGTTGTCTAGGATAGGTGTTTTTGCAACATAGATAATTCCATTAGTTTTATGATAGTTAGCCTATAGCCACTAGTGTGTGAAATAACTAGTCAGCCCACTGCCACTGCTATGTAGTTAGATTTTTTTTCCAACATTGTTATCTTTTCAATTCAGTTTATTTGCTATACACAACTAATAGAAAAACCTAGAAGGCTTCCTTGGTGCACATATAGTGTCGACATCACCCAAGAAGACATGTCCCTAGTTGATAATTAAATGAACCTCTACTTAGGATATTAGGTTACCCCATTGGGCACTCCGCTCGACCTGAGTGTATGATATTCTACACCAACCTTCTTATGTATATAGTAGAGATTAGTCATCTTGTAATGTCATGTTATTGTATCAACACTTGTGAGTCATATTCAAAGAGAATTGCATCATCACCATTATCAACATCAACAATCTTGAGGTATAATATTGAGGTATCAATTATATCATTAAGGGTTAGTTCCAAACCCAAGGTTTGACCTAGGCAAACCCCTATCACCCCAACAACATTTTTCCCTCTTTTGTTTGGAGGTAGCAAGATTTGGACATAACATATAGATCTGCAAAGAAGAGACTGAGACAAATGGGACTTGATTTTCAAGATTTAAATACATTGAGACAAGGTCACCTAGCATCGGTGTGTGACACTTTTTTGATGAATTTTAGGGAGCTACTCAATGTGACATCCTGATTCCCAAAAAAAAATTATTGTTTGCATTCAAAAAATTTGGGGACAAGGATGCCTAGCATCTTTGTCCCAAATTTTTTAGCCCAGATTTCAACCACGGGTTCCTCTTTTCTTTCCATTTCCAAATTTGTGCTTTATGTCTATATATCTTTTTTTAAATTGCATGTGCATGTTGATCATTGTCAATTTCACATAATTAACCCTACTTCTTGCATTAACTTCACAAAATTTCAATAATCGCTCTCAACTCAATCAAGGAGTACTAAATTAATCTTGTTATTGTCCCTTTCCTAATAAGTTTGAGGTTGATCTTATTGAGTTCCATCCAAATGTAACTATTGTAAAATAGGTTTTTCATAATTTGCATACATAGACAAGTGAATCCTATTTCCACCCATTACACATACATGAGGAAGTTGGAGAACAAGTTGAGATAAAAGGTGAAGGCAATTGATCATATGGAGGCCAAAATTTAGTGTCAAGCTTCAAGGATGAGAAGGGCCAAGCCAAATCCATAGACCAATGAAAGACATAATTCGCTAGGGTAGGCCCTAAGGTTGTATCTTTGGTGTGTGTGGATGGAGAACTGAATACAGGATTATTCAATTTAGTTTTGGATGAGTTGATTTTATTAGAAAACTTATGTTATAGTATTGGCATAAAATCAAGGGCAATCTTGAATGGCCAATATACTAGTCACAATTAGAAAGTTGCTAAATTTTTGGAGTTCAGAGGTCTAGTGATAGGTTATATGGAGCTTAAGAAGATATATATGAAAGTGATTGATGCATACTTGCATTTTAGTTGGTCATCCAATTTCAGGTGGAATCAAAACTTACAATGATGACATAGGATTTTACAACTTTTAAGTGGTGCAACATTTTTGGCCTATGCAAATGGATCAAGCTTCAACATTGAATCTCTTCATCAATAATCACATGATAAAGCTACATATTTTAAATGACAAAATCAAATATTGTAGTGGGAAGAATTTTCAAGTCTATTTCTGCAATGTAAAAGTAAAAATATTCTAAAAGTGTTTATAAGGTCCTATGTCAACATATTTTTCACTTTTTCTATAAAATGGGAAACTTGTAATGCAAAAAAGATTTGAACTATTTCAAATATCCAAGTCATGTAGTAATCAGATTAGATCTAGTGTAAAGTTTTGTAATCGTAAAAACTATTCACTAAGAGAAGTGCAATTCGGTGTTGCAAGTTCTATCTTGCATGTAAGTTATTTGCATTTTGAATGACAAGTTTTTATTCAAAATGAAGTTTATATAAAAATAACACCTATCGTGTCTATTATTTGTGATTGTCTCCTTGAATTTGAGCATTTTCCTTTTAAGTGAAGGTACCAAGGGTTTCTCAACTTATTAGTATACACTTGCTAGATGGTATATCTAATTTACTACTTCTATTCAAGTAATGAATTAAATATGATTCAAATGAGATATGGGGGGATGTGCGTTATAATAAAGGTTTTGAACCCAAGGCAAGACTAAGAGGGAGGTTGAAACAGTATTAAATCAAAATTAATGTAGTAACTCACAACACTTAATCAATTAAACAACAACACATAATCAACACATCAACACCAAAATTTTGTACATGAAAAACCCAAACAGGGAAAAACCACAGTGAGCACCTGCTCACAAAATATATCCACTATGTATATCAAATTACAATGAAAGATGTCACTACTTTGGACTAGTTGACCAAAGCTAATTTCTCTTGGGGCAAGATACAAAAACAAAACACAAACATAATCCTAACTAAAATAGGGCAATATATAACAAACTAATTTGAAAAGAAAGTTCTCCTGGTTATGAAGTTGTCCTTGAACTCAACATCAAGCGACCAACATCAACACACACAATTCTGTTAGATTTGTGTGAATGTTTTCATTGATGTCAAACCTAATGATTCGGTTAGGACAAGATATGGTATCGGTTAGGATCAGATGTGGCATGTTGAGCAACACTGGAAGATAGATATGTATGTGATATTAAGGCATATATGATCTACTAGAGTTATTTCCAAAAGATCCTCTTCTCCAAAATTTTGTGTTTTTCTTATCATGGTTTGTATCCAGTTTTGGTATCAGTTTTGTCAGTTGAATTTCTATCTGGATGTTTGTATTGCATTATGATTTATGGATCTTATGTTTCAGAATCTGTGGCATTTGTATCTTGAAGTTGGAAGTTGTTACATTTGAAATTTGTGCTTAGGGGTCCAGTAGACTCTTGTTTTGTCTCGGTAATTAAAGTGTGTGAAGGAAGTGTGTACAAGATTAGTACAGGCCAACATGGTTACCCTTTGTTTTGATCAGAACATATTTTGATAATGTGTTGATTCGAGCAATGTATTATTGTATAAATCAATTGTGCTTGGCCGACAAACTATCTCAATGTATGTGTTTACCGGTATATATATGTATATATATATATATACATATGTATATGTATATACATATGTATATACATATATATATGTATATATATACATATGTATATATGTATATATATACATATGTATATACATATACATATGTATATGTATATATATACATATACATATGTATATGTATATATATATATATATACATATACATATGTATATGTATATATATACATATACATATATATATACATATACATATGTATATACATATGTATATATATACATATACATATGTATATGTATATATATATATATATATATGTTAGACAGTTCAAATAACCAGAAGACAACTAAGAGGGGGGGGTTGAATTAGTTGTCACCAGATTACCGAAACCTTAAGCAATTAAAACTTTAATACCGAAACCCAAAAGATCAATACTGGCATGCATAAACCAATTACTGAAATAGCAAATAAACCAATTAAGCACAAGCAACAATCAGAGAATAAATAACATCCACATGACACCAAGATTTGTACGTGGAAAACCCGGTAAAGGGAAAAACCACGGTGGGAAGCCTACCCACGGTTAGATAATACTTCTACAGTAAGTATGTGATTACAAATTGAGGGGCCTACACTTGCAGGAAGGCCAATATCCTAGAGCACATTGCTCATCACAAAAGGAGTCTCACTGACTACATAGAAATCCATACTACAATCTGGAAGAAGGAATGAACTGCAATGATAGCATCGCTTATGCCTGAATACAATTATGGTTAAGCTCAATACTGGAGGAATAAACCCTCTTACATAAACCCAACTCAATCACCAATGATCGACCAAATCCTCTACATGAATGATTATTACATTATTCGCTCATATTCATCTTATATCCCTTACACATATATTCCATACCATGATCTACAATGAGATCTTACATCATATATATACAAACCCTCAACCAAAAACAATAAGGTTGGCCACCAAACAATAAAGCAATTACATAATTATAAAACATGTCAGCCTGAGACCAAACAAATAATATCCAACCCATAAGACATCCTAGAAACATATCGAGAAGTCCAATCAACACGTTACATTAAGCTGGTCCATAACCTAGATAAACCGGGACCCAATATAGGTCCACACACGCTAAAGAAATGATCCCAATAAACCAAGTCTCGAACATGATCACCATCAGCATCCTAAATCTCTACTAGAAGCTGCACCAACACCATTTATGCATAACATCAAAGATATTCAACAAAGTTATGTCAGTGAACCCTCACCGAAACAACAAACCAAGCTTCCCAACATACAGGATAGCATCCGATCACCAAATCAAAACCAACTAACTAAACATGAATCTGAGTAGCATGAATAAGCCACTTCCATAAGCCAAAACATACCGGATCATCATGATCTAATCCAACCAGAAGACAAACAACCTACCGAGACCAAAAGGATACCGGTAAAGCAGCCAAAACAACTAGTGTTGACATCAATGACAAAACATCAATGCAACACATAATCAATTCCTCCAAATGGCCAACAATATATACATATATATACATACATACACACACACACACACACACACACACACACACATATATATACATATGTATATATATATATATATACAAGGCAAGTATCCTCCTAGGCAAGTATAAAAGGGGATCTAGTTCTCCCATTTGCATAAGCGAAAAATATACAAGAATGAGCGAAGATAGGTGAAATTCAAGAGGAAGGTCTTCAAGCATTCATCAAGTTCTCTTTTTCATGTGTCCTCTCCATTCATTCATTGGAGCAACATTACAACATTCATTTGAAAGCATGTATGTGTGTTAGGGTTTTGTCATGTTACATGTCATTTCATACAACATTTGTGATTACATTCAAGAAGTAAAGCAACCATAATCAACAAATTGCAGATCTACAAGGTATACATTTCCATTATTTACATTTAAGAATTTGCAATTACTTTCTTTCAAGGTTGATTCCTCAACTGGGGTTTTATTGAGGCAAACCCCTATCCACAACCCTTATTCCCTTATTTTCTGTGTGTAGGTTGTAGATGCGCAGCTGTAATTGCAGGTTTGGGCTTCATTTGCAGAGACAGAAAAACCCTTTTCGGCTCGCAGATTTTTTGGAGGACCAAGTACACTTTCAACCCAGTCCTGATGACTTTTCTTTGAATTTGTAGGGTAGATCCATATCATTCTAAATATCTCATATTTGAAGTTACAGTGTGATCCTGAACCAGTAGCTCCTTATTCCATCCATTTTGTCTTCATTTTCTACATAGTCAACTCTTCTACTTACAAAAGAGGGTAAATTGCATTGCACCCTTGAAATTCACTTAATATTCAGATCCTTAGGGTTTGGATCTAGTGAATTCAACCCCTCTTTTGAATGTAAAGTATCTCCCAAGTGAAAATCATCCTAGTGATTTCCTTTCTCTCTCCTAGTTGGGGAATCACTAGTGTTCAATTTTCCACTTTACAATATATATATATACATATACATATACATATATATATAGATATACATATACATATACATATACATATACATATACATATACATATACATATAGATATACATATACATATACATATATACATATACATATAAATATGCATACATACATACATACATACATACATAAATATATATACATACATACATACATACATATATACATACATATATATACGTATAAATAAATATATATATACAAACATACATACATATACATACATACATACATACATACATACATATATATATATATACATACATACATACATACATACATACATATATATGTATGTTTGATCGATGACCAAGTTTGAACTGACACAGTCAAGTGATTTGGATGTTGACAGAGATGTCACATGGACTCTAGGTGGAAAACATGCAGTGGTAGGTGAATGGTGTGTCGGTGAGGTAGTTGTCGACTAGGTCGGTATTAAATGTCAGCTGCGAAAAATCACGGATCGGTTGCAAAGTATTACGACTCAAAGCAGATCGAAAGGCAGAGATTTTATTCTTTGACATTATGATCAAAGCAGGATATCTGGTCGTCTTGTTCGTCTAGAGAAAGAATCAATCAGATCATTTATTGTGATCGACAAAATCAAGACTGATGAACAGAATCCAATTTGCTAAATATAGTAAACATTTATTGAAAGAATAAAAAAAGAGACAGAGATTTTTTCTGAATTGTTGTAGGTTTTCGATTCAAGAAGATGAGATCCAATTTGATACGTATCGAGGTCGGTGAAGAAAACCCTAAGCGCGTGAAGTTTGAGTTCTTTGTTATGGCGAGAAAGCATGTGTATAATTATGCAAATCAAAAACTTAAGCTGAAAGACAGAGAGTATGTTGGATGATTGATGAGAAAGTGTGTTTCTGTCAGGTGAGAGTTGATTAGCCTGAGTGTTGAAAGAAAAATATTGAAGTGACTGAGTGTTAGTCGAAGAACCAGTAAGGAAGGTTTAACCAACAAGGTTTAAGGTAACTGGTAGATAATTACAGAGTGTAACAATTCATCTAACTGGTAGTGTTTGAACCAGTAAGATAACAGTAGAGAGTGAAGGAGAGCAGATAGAGTGTGAGAGGAGATCCAGCAAGGCAGAAACTAAGTTAAAAAGAATCAGACAGAGTGAACAGAGAACTGGTAGAGAAGAGAAGCAGTGTGACAGAAAAGATTTTAACCAGAAGAGAGAATTGTTTGCAGGGGTTACAAAATTCATTTGTAACAAGTGTTTATCATTGTATTGTTTTATATATCATTGTATTTCACTGAGTGGGTTCTCTATGCAAGGGTTGGTGCTCCTTGAGTTGGTGCTCAGAATAGAATACAGGTTGGTGCTCCTTTGGGTAGGTGCCCATAAATTGCTAGGGGTTGGTGCTCCTTGGGTTGGTGCCCTAAACATTGTAAAACAGTTATTTCATTGTGAGGCTGGATTGGAGCAGTAGATCTCCAACAACATTTCTCACCGAGGTTTTTCCCACATTGGGTTTTCCTCGTATATCCGGTGTTATGTGATGTACTCTTGTATGTGGTTGCTTGTTAGTGTTTTCATTATCTTACCGATTGCATACATTCTTTGAAATTGTTTATAATCACTAATCCACCCCCCCTCTCAGTGATGTGTTCTACAATTGGTATCAGAGCCTTAGGTTCCCGGTTGGTCAAAGCTTTCTCTAGCTTTGGTAGATTTTGGTTTAAGAATGCATGGGAAGGAATGAATCCTCCTCCATCGAAGCTCCCATGTTTGATGGTACCAACTATGCCTTCTGGAGAAGAAGAATCGAAACCTATCTGTCCTCTATAGGTTTTGATGTTTGGATGTCTGTCATGACACCAAGATTTGTACATGGAAAACCCGGTAAAGGGAAAAACCATAGTGGGAAGCCTACCCACGGTTAGATAATACTTCTGCAATAAGTATGTGATTACAAATTGAAGGGCCTGCACTTGTAGAAAGGTCAATATCCTAGAGCACACTACTCATCACAAAAGGAGTCTCATTGACTACATAGAAATCCATACTACAATCTAGAAGAAGGAATGAACTGCAATGATAGCATCTCCTATGCCTGAATACAGTTCTGGTTAAGCTCAATACTGGAAGACTAAATCCTCTTACATAAACCCAACTCGATCACCAATGATCGACCAAATCCTCTGCACGAATGATTTTACATTATTCGCTCATATTCATCCTATATCCCTTACACATATATTCCATACCATGATCTATAATGAGATCTTACATCATATATATACAAACCCTCAACCAAAAACAATAAGGTTGGCCACCAGACAATAAAGCAATTACATAATTATAAAACATGTTAGCCTGAGACCAAACAAATAATATCCAACCCTTAAGACATCTTGGAAACATATCGAGAAGTCCAATCAACATGTTACATTAAGCTTGTCCATAACCTAGATAAACTGGGACTCAATTTAGGTCCACACACACTAAAGCAATGATCCCAATCAACCAAGTCTCAAACATGATCACCATCAGCATCCTAAATCTCTACTAGAAGCTACACCAACACCATTTATGCATAACATCAAAGATATTCAACAAAGCTATGTCAATGAACCCTCACCGAAACAACAAACCAAGCTTCCCAACATACAGGATAGCATCCGATCACCAAATCAAAACCAACTAACTGAACATGAATCTGAGTAGCATGAATAAGCCACTTCCATAAGCCAAAACATACCGGATCATCATAATCTAATCCAACCAGAAACCAAACAACCTACCGGGACCAAAAGGATACCGGTAAAGCAGCCAAAACAACTAGTGTTGACATCAATGACAAAACATCAATGCAACACATAATCAATTCCTCCAAATGGCCAACAATATATACATATATATACATACATATACATATATATACAAGGCAAGTATCCTCCTAGGCAAGTATAAAAGGGGATCTAGTTCTCCCATTTGCATAAGCGAAAAATATACAAGAATGAGCAAAGATAGGCAAAATTTAAGAGGAAGGTCTTCAGGCATTCATCAAGTTCTCTTCTTCATGTGTCCTATCCATTCATTCATTGGAGCAACATTACAATATTCATTTGCAAGCATGTATGTGTGTTAGGGTTTTGTCATGTTACATGCTATTTCATACAACATTTGTGATTACATTCAAGAAGCAAAGCAATCATCATCAACAAATTGCAGATCTACAAGGTATACATTTCCATTATTTACATTTAAGAATTTACAATTACTTTCTTTCAAGGTTGATTCCTCAACTGGGGTTTTACTGAGGCAAACCCCTATCCACAACCCTTATTCCCTTCTTTTCTGTGTGTAGGTTGCAGATGCACAGTTGTAATTGCAGGTTTGGGCTTCATTTGCAGAGACGGAAAAACCCTTTTCGGCTTGCGGATTTTTTGGAGGACCAAGTACACTTTCAACTTGGTCCCAATGACTTTTCTTTGAATTTGCAGGGTAGATCCATATCATTCTAAATATCTCAGATTCGAAGTTACAGTGTGATCCTGAACCGGTAGCTCCTTATTCCATCCATTTTGTCTTCATTTTCTACATAGTCAACTCTTCTACTTACAAAGAGGGTAAATTGTATTGCACCCTTGAAATTCACTTAATATTCAGATCCTTAGGGTTTGGATCTAGTGAATTCAACCCCTCTTTTGAATGTAAATTATCTCCCAAGTGAAAATCATCCTAGTGATTTCCTTTCTCTCTCCTAGGTGGGGAATCACTAAGGTTCAATTTTCCACTTTACAATATATATATATATACATATACATATACATATACATATACATATATACATATATATATATATACATATACATATATATACATATAAATATACATACATCTATATATACGTGCATACATACATACATATACATACATACATACATATACATACATACATACATATATATACATATAAATACATACATACATATATATATATAAATACATACAAACATACATATACATACATACATATATATACATATACATATATATATATATATGCATATATATATATATATGTGTGTATATATATATATATATGTATATATATATATAAGTGGTAGGTGAATGGTGCGTCAGAGGTAGTTGTCGAATAGGTCGGTATTAAATGTCGACTGCGAAAAATCACGGATCGGTTGCAAAGGATTACGGCTCAAAGCAGATCGAAAGGCAGAGATTTTATTCTTTGACATTATGATCAAAGCAGGATATTTGGTCGTCTTGTTCATCTGGAGAAAGAATCAATCAGATCATTTATTGTGATCGACAAAATCAAGATTGATGAACAGAATCCAATTTGCTAAATATAGTAAACGTTTATTGAAAGAATAAAAAAAGAGACAGAGATTTTTTCTGAATTGTTGCAGGTTTTTGATTCAAGAAGATGAGATCCAATTTGATACGGATTGAGGTCGGTGAAGAAAACCCTAAGCGCGTGAAGTTTGAGTTCTTTGTTATGGTGAGAAAGCATGTGTATAAATATGCAGATCAATAACTTAAGCTGAAAGACAAAGAGTATGCTAGATGATTGATGAGAAAGTGTATTTCTGCCAGGTGAGAGTTGATCAGCCTGAGTGTTGAAAGAAAAATATTGAAGTGACTGAGTGTTAGTCGAAGAACCAGTAAGGAAGGTTTAACCGACAAGGTTTAAGGTAACCGATAGATAATTACAGAGTGTAACAATTCATCTAACTGGCAATGTTTGAACCGGTAAGATAGCAGCAGAGAGTGAAGGAGAGCAAACAGAGTGTGAGAGGAGATCCAGCAAGGCAGAAACTAAATTAAAAAGATTCGGACAGAGTGAACAGAGAACTGGTAGAGAAGAGAAGCAGTGTGACAGAAAAGATTTTAACTAGAAGAGAGAATTGTTTGCAGGGGTTACAAAATTCATTTGTAACAAGTGTTTATCATTGTATTGTTTTATATATCATTGTATTTCATTGAGTGGGTTCTCTATGCAAGGGTTGGTTCTCCTTGAGTTGGTGCTCCATAAATTGCTAGGGGTTGGTGCTCCTTGGGTTGGTGCCCTAAACATTGTAAAACAGTTATTTCATTCTGAGGTTGGATTGGAGCAGTAGATCTCCAGCACCATTTCTCACTGAGGTTTTTCCCACATTGGGTTTTCCTCATATATTCGGTGTTATGTGATGTGCTCTTGTATGTGGTTGCTTGTTAGTGTTTTCATTATCTTACCGATTGCATACATTCCTTGAAATTGTTTATAATCACTGATCCACCCCCCCCCTCCTCGTGATGTGTTCTACAATTGGTATCAGAGCCTTAGGTTCCCGGTTGGTCAAAGCTTTCTCTAGCTTTGGTAGATTTTGGTTTAAGAACGCATGGCAAGGAATGAATCCTCCTCCACTAAAGCTCCCATGTTTGATGGTACCAACTATGCCTTCTGGAGAAGAAGAATGGAAACCTATCTATCCTCCCTAGGTTTTGATGTTTGGATGTCTGTGAAGAATGGGTATATTGTCCCTAATGCTCCTCCTATAGATCTAGATGCTAAGAAGGAGTATGAAAACATGCCAAGGCCAAGCATGCTATTCTCAGTTGTTTGTCTGGTAATGAGTTTGTTAAGGTTATGCATTGCTCATCCGCCAAGGAAACTTTGGATAAGTTGAAGAGATTGTTTGAAGGAGATGTCAAGGTCAAGGAAGCTAAACTGCAAACACTAAGAGGTCAGCTTGAAGACTTCAAGATGAAATATGAAGAGAAGATTGTTTATTAATTTCAAAGAATTGATGAAACAGTGAGCACTATTAGAGGACTTGGAGAGGATATAGTTGATGAAGTCATTGTCAAAAGGGTACTTAGATCTCTCACATCTAAGTACGATACAAAGGTCTCTGCAATAGAAGAAGCCAAGGATCTGAAAACCTTTTCAATGGATGAGTTATTTGGGTCCCTAACCGCTTATGAGATGAGAACAACTAGTAAGAAACTTCAAAGAAAGAGGTTGCTTTCAAATCCATCAAAAAGGGTAAGGAATAAATTACTCATTGAGAATCTAGTGAAGACTTAGATACAGTAGTAGCAAAATTTGTAAGGAATCTTAAAAGAGGATCCGGTAAGTACAAAGGAAAATTACCACTCAAATATTTTAATTGTGGTAAAATAGGACACTTTGCTTCAAAATGTCCCTATAGTGAGAATAATGGAGGAGCTACAAAGCACCAACAGACCTTCGGGTATGGATAAAAAGAAGAAAGCCTACTGACAAGAAAGAAAAAACTACCAGAAGCATAATAGACTGTATACTTTTAAAGATGATGCCACATATGAAGAAAGTGCCTCAGAAAATGATTGTTGTGAGGATGAAAGAGAAACTAATCTCTTTATGGCACTAGATGAACCGGTTGATGAATCCATTGAAGTTGAAGTGGACTTGGAAGGTGAGCTCATAAGTGCTCTTGAGGAGTTGAGTAAAACAAGAAGGGAACTCAAGAAGGTTAAGTATGTTGCTGCAGAAGAACAAGATAGTTTAGAGAAATCTCTGGAGGAATTCAAGAAAACTATTTCTGACCTGAAACTCTAGTTGGAAGAAGCTAAGAGGATAGGTGAAGTTACATCCTCTAATTTGATAAAGAAGGAGAAGGAGCATTAGAATCTGGAAGAAGAAATTGTAAGGCTCAGAAAGGAGCTTGAAAAGAGCAAGAATGAATTGAATATGAGAAGCAAATATGAGAGGAACATTGAAGCCTTGGACAATATGTTAAGTAATCAGAAGCACTCAAAAGATACTAGAGGTATAGGTTTTGAAGAAGGAAAAAGTTCCAATAGTAAAGACACATCAGGTAAGGAGATACAGTTTACTTCTTCAAGTGAAAGTAAAGAAAAACAAACCTTTACTGTCAGCAAAGCTATCAAGAAAAAGACCTATGTTGAAGCCACAAGAAATCAGCTTGTAAATCAGAATGCTCAAACCTTGAACTGGAAGGCTCACTCACTCTACCAAAATACAAATCCTAAAGGAAATCCTAAGGTTGATAATAAAAGGTTTCACTAGAGTCAATAACGTGAGAAGAATACACCCAATGAGACAAAGGTTTGTTGGTCCAAAGAGACAAGATTGGTATGTACCCAAATTCCATGGTTGTTGTTACCGGTGTAATAAGTTTGGTCATAGAATTGTTGATTGTAGCTTGATGTATAAGCCCCCTACTAGTTTTGAAAGTAGAAATTTGTTTGCTACACTCCAGGAGATAAATGTTACTTATTATGAATGTGATGGTTTTGGTCATAGGAGTTATGATTGTAGGAGAAGTTTGTCGGTGTCCTACAATAAATTCTCAAGTTCATCTTTCAATGTCAATGTGAAATGCTATCATTGTCAAAATGTTGGCCACATTGCAAAGCATTGCAAGCTCACGACATCTAAGAAAAAGAAGTTAGTATCAGATTAGAGATCAGAAGCAAAACCAAAGCAAAAAATTGCAGCAAACAAGAAGAAGGAAGCCAACCCAGTTTGGGTTGAGAAGGATAAGAATAAAGCAGAATCAAGTCTGATTGTACAGACCGCCCTACATGCAGAAAGAAGAAATTTATGGGTTGTAGACAGTGGTTATTCCAATCACATGACCAGAGACAAAAAGAAGTTTATCAAGTTTGATGATTGGAATGGAGGTTCGGTGAGGTTTGGAGACAACTCTTCCATCAAGATAAAAGGAAAAGGAACCTTGAACATGGATGGAAAATTGAAGCTTCGTGATGTTTACTATGTGGAAGGACTAAAAAACAATTTGCTAAGTGTGAGTCAGATGTGTGATAAAGGATACAAACTCACATTTGACTCTACTAGTTTTCAGATAAGGAAGGAAAGTACCAAACAAATTGTTGTAGAAGGTAAAAGGACAGATGGAAATGTGTACAATCTGAAGGAATGCTTTGAGTCCCAATGAATGATGGGACATGTAGATGAGAGTTGGTTGTGGCACAAAAGATTAGGCTATATAAACTTTGGTAATCTGGTTAAGGTGAGCAAGAAAGGATATGTGAGACATATACCATCAATCATCAAATCGACAAGCATCTTTTGTGATGAATGTCTAAGAGGTAAGAATACTAAGGTAACCTTCAAGACCAAAGAACATAATACCTCAAGGCCTTTAGAAATTGTGCATATTGATTTGTGTGGTCCAACCAGAACAAGAGCTTTAGCCGGTGAGAGATACTTAATGTTGTTCATTGATGATTTCTCAAGAATGACATCGGTCACTTTTCTACATGACAAATCACAAGCATATGAGAGGTTTAAAATCTTTTGGAAGATGGTTGAGAAGGAAAGTGGATGCAAGATGAAGTATCTGAGATCAAATCGGGTTGGTGAGTTCACATCAAAAGAGTTTGTAGACTACTGTGAGAGACAAGAAATCAAAAGACAGTATTCAGCCCCAAGAACACCACAACAAAATGGTGTTGTAGAAAGGAAAAATCGGACTGTCGAGGAGATGGCAAGAACTATGTTGAATGAAGCAAACATATCAGATATGTAATGGAAGGAAGCAGTTCATACTGTTGTACATACACTAAACCAAGTTCAGCTGAGAACAAATAGCAGAATGACTACTTATGAATTGTGGTATGACCGGAAGCTATCAGTTAAATATTTCAAAGTTTTTGGAAGTAAATGCTTCATCAAGAGAGATGAAGATAGTTTAGGTGGTTTTGATTCTAGGAGTGATGAAGGTATTTTCTTGGGTTACTCTACTCATAGAAAAGCCTACAATGGCTACAATAAAGGACTGAGAAGAGTCATTGAAAGTGTGCATGTAAGATTTGATGAAGGTCTGTATAAAGGCAAACAAGCACAAGTAAACCGGTATGATGATTCATGTAATGAAGATGAAGTTCAGTCAGAAAGTGAACTGGGAGAAGCACCCAACAAGACCCCTAATAGATATGTGCAGAAAAATCACCCGGAAGAGCAAATTATAGGTAATAAAAATGATGGTGTACAGACCAGAAGAAGACTTGCCCGGAACAACGAACAAGTGAATTTCTTCCTCGTGACTAAAATGGAACCCAAAACATTTAATGAGGCCAGCAAAAGTGAGAAATGGATGGATGCAATGGAAGAAGAGCCACAACAAATTGAAAAGAATAAGACTTGGGAGTTAGTTCCTAGACTGGTGGATAAAAATGTCATTGGTACTAAATGGGTCTACCGCAACAAGATGAATGAAGAAGGTAAGATTGTCAGGCATAAAGAAAGGTTAGTGTGCAAAGGGTTTTCTCAAGTAGAAGGAATTGATTTTGAATAAACATTTGTACCGATTGCAAGACTTGAGGCTATTAGAATGTTCTTAGCATTCTCTGCCTTCAAAGGATACAAGGTATATCAAATGGACGTTAAGTCTGCCTTCTTGAATGGTGATTTGGAAGAAGAAGTCTACATAGAACAACCAGGTTTTTTGCCACATGATGATGAAACTTTTGTGTGCTGATTGAAGAAAGCATTGTATGGTTTAAAGCAGGCTCCAAGAGCATGGTATTTGGATAAGAATATTAAGGAGCAAGGTTTCAGAAAGGGAAGTGCAGATAATAATTTGTACATCAAGGCAGATGGAAATCACTTGATTATTGTTGTTGTATATGTGGATGATATAATATTTGAAGGCAACAAGGATACCTTGTGTAAAGAGTTTGTTGATCAGATACAATCAGAGTTTGAGATGTCAATGCTTGGAGAGTTGTCATATTTTCTTGGTTTGCAGATTTCACAACAAGGTAAAGGAATATTTATCTCTCAAATCAAGTATGTCAGAGATATGTTGAAAAAGTTTCAGAGGGAAGACAATAAACCGATAAGTACCCCATGGTGACTAGATACAAGTTGAGCAAGGTTGATGAGTCACCAGAAGTGGATCATACCCTATATAGATCCACGATTGGTAGTTTGTTATACCTTACTGCCTCAAGGCTGGATATAGTGCAGGAAGTATGTATGGTGGCAAGATTTCAAGCTGCACCTAAATAGTCACATGTGAATGCAGTTAGAAGAATCTTCAAGTACCTACAAGGAAAACCTAATTATGGCTTATGGTATCCGAAGCAAGGAGATTTCACTCTACAGGCTTACACTGATGCTGATTAGGTGGGCTGTATTGATGACCAAAAAAGCACAAGTGGTGGAGCATTCTTTTTAGGTGACCGGTTAGTTTCATGGCACAATAAGAAGCAGGATTTAGTCTCCTTATCTACTGTTGAGACAGAATATATTGATGTTGCTACATGTTGTTCTCAGGTGTTATGGATAAAGCGGGCCCTCAAGGACATTCAGGTAGAAATATCTGACCATATTCCTATCTGGTGTGATAACTCAAGTTCAATCAGTATTTCAAAGAATCCGATTATGCACTCAAGGACAAAGCACATTGCCATCAAATACCATTTTCTCAAGGAGAAGGTTGCATAGAAAGAAGCGAAGGTAGAGTATATTCCTACAAGTGAACGAATTGTTGATATCTTCACAAAACCTCTACCGATAAACACATTTGAATATCTAAGACACAAGTTAGGATTTTTCTCACCCACTTTATGCACTTAAATGTGTATGGAGATTTGTGGTTCAGAGGGAGTTCATAGCCATACATTTTTTACTCTTGGACCATATGTTGAACATGTGAGGAGATCAGGTGTTTGTCTTGCAGTTCTAGTAGGTTTGAGACTTTGGGAAGTTGTCTATTCAATTGGTCTATCTACAAAAGTCATAATTGGACTGTCGGGAGAAAGAGTACGGTGGTCTGACCTATTGATGTCTGAGCTCTTTGTCATTGTTATCAAAGGGGGAGAAAGAAAAGAGCCCATATTGTGAAGAAAATGTGTGTGTTGACATCAATGCCAAAGGGGAAGATTGTTGGAATTGTGTTGTCATTGATGTCAACCGGTATGGGATGTCAATCGGTGTGCAAATTTGGCGTTACAGGTATGTAGATTGTTGGCATTTTGATGTCAACCGGTAAGTCTGTCAACCAGTAAGCAA
The DNA here is from genome assembly GCF_030272615.1 of Cryptomeria japonica. Taxonomy (NCBI): domain Eukaryota; kingdom Viridiplantae; phylum Streptophyta; class Pinopsida; order Cupressales; family Cupressaceae; genus Cryptomeria; species Cryptomeria japonica. Next base: position 506,652,641 of record NC_081405.1, on the reverse strand, counting down.
GCAAACCCAGTAAGTGCGGTCCGAGATAACATGTTCTAACTGGCAGAACACAAAAGTGTACGATATGAAGGTTAATCGGTTAGTGTATACTGGTAGCATGTTTGGTCGGTGAACAAGTTTGAACTGACACGGTCAAGTGAGTTGGATGCTGACAGAGATGTCATGTGGACTCCAGGTGGCGAACCTGCAGTGGTAGGTGAATGGTGCATCGATGAGGTAGTTGCCGACTAGGTCGGTATTAAATATCGACTGCAAAAATCACAGATTGGTTGCAGAGGATTGCAGCTCAAAGCATATTGAAAGGCGAAGATTTTATTCTTTGACATTATGATCGAATAAGGATATTTGATCATCTTGTTGATTTGGAGAAAGAATCAATCTGATCATTTATTGTGATCAACAAAATCAAGACCAATGAACAGAGTCCAGTTTGCTAATATAGTAAATGTTTATTGAAAGAATAAAAAAAGAGACAGAGCTTTTTTTTGAACTATTGCAAGTTGTCGATTCAAGAAGATGAGATCCAATTTGATACGGATCAAGGTCGGTGAAGAAAACCCTAAGCCCGTGAAGTTTGAGTACTTTTTTATGGCGGGAAAGCATGTGTATAAATATGCAAATCAAAAACTTAAGCTGAAAGACAAAGAGTATGTTGGATGATTGATGAGAAAGTGTGTTTCTGTCAGGTGAGAGTTGATCAGTTTGAGTGTTGATAGCAAAATATTAAAGTGATTGAGTGTTAGTCGAAGAACCAGTAAGGAAGGTTTAACTAGCAAGGTTTAAGGTAACCGGTAGACAGTTACAGAGTGTAACAGTTCATCTAACCAGCAGTGTTTGAACCAGTAAGATAGTAGCAGAGAGTGAAGGAGAGCAAAAAAAGTGTCAGAGGAGATTCGGCAAGGCAGAAACTAAGTTATAAAGATTCAGACAGAGTGAACAGAGAACCGGTAGAGAAGAGAATCAGTGTGACAAAAAAGATTTTAATCGTCAGAGAGAATTGTTTGCAAGGGTTACAAAACTCATTTGTAACAAGTGTTTATCATTGTATTGTTTTATATCTCATTGTATTTCACTAAGTGGGTGCTCTGTGCAGGGGTTGGTGCTTCTTGAGTTGGTGCTCATAATAGAATAGGGGTTGGTGCTCATTTGGGTAGGTGCCCATAAATTACTAGGGGTTGGTGCTCCTTGGGTTGGTGCCCTAAACATTGTAAAACTGTTATTTCATTGTGAGGTTGGATTGGAGCAGTAGATCTCCAGCAGCATTTCTCACCAAGGTTTTTCCCACATTGGGCTTTCCTCATATATCTAGTGTTATGTGATGTACTCTTGTATGTGGTTGCTTGTTAGTGTTTTGATTATCCTACCGGTTGCACACATTGTTTGAAATTATTTATAATCACCAATTCACCCCCCCTCTCAGTGATATCTTATGTTCTACAATATATATACACCTCTCTCTCTCTCTCTCTCTCTCGCTCTCTCTCTCTCTCTCTCTCTCTCTCTCGATATATATATATATATATATATATATATATAGATATAGATATATATATATATATACACACACACACACACATGTATATACATGTATACACACATATGCATATACATATATATATGTGTGTGTGTGTGTGTAGACACCTAAAACCTACACACCTAATTAAATGAATTTTATTTATTTAATTATCATTTATCCACCTATTAATTAAATTAAGGTTCAATTAATATCCCCTTTTTCTCTATCCAGCCATTAATCAAATTTAATATTTGATTAATTCCTCTTTATTCTATTAATTAAATAAATCAAGTCATTTGATTAAATCCCCTCTCCACATTTAATTGAATTTACATTTAATTAAATCAATCTTCTAATATAAATAAATCAATAATTATTTATAAATCTCCCCCCACCTGTGTTTCCCTACAAATGCAAGTTGCATCCATTTTATTTAAAATAAAATAAAATAATTTTAATTAAAATCCTAAATATCTCTCACTTGCATTCTCCTAAATTCATGACTAAACCTCTTCTAGAGCCTTCTAGATTCTTCTAATCACCTTAATTAGCCTAATCCATCTCTTAAACATTTGCACATTCATTAAGAGAAGTCACTTCTCAAAAATCCCTCAAAGTCTTCTTAACCATTAATGGTTAATTCAACCTCAACCCATGGTTAGAGACTTTCTCTCTAACTTAACCCGCATCTAACCTATAGGTCTCATCAAGCACTCATTGCTTTGACCATGGTTATTCACTAATTCTTGCACAAGAGTTTATCCTTTGGGTAAAAGGATTATCCAATAACTTAACCATAACCTTACCTCCTAAGGTGACCCTCACGTCTTCTCAGGCATTTAATGCCTCTTACATCCTCTCTCAAGCCACCTCTTGTTGATAATTGTCACCATTTCATTAGTGACAATAGTAAACATGGATTGATAACTTTCAATCTTCACCTTTCTTAAGCCCATTCAATCTTGGCCATCCATTTCACCTATTCTTCTATAAATAGAGCTCATTTCCTCATATTGTATCCCATCTTAGTTATTTATATCTAAGTTATAGCTAAAATTATCCTGTGTGAGTTATCAAGGAACGCCATTGCTATCTTCAAGCATTTTAGATCATTTTAGTTGCATTATAGCATAGATTTTATCATGTTTAGTATATCATGCTAGTTTCAACTTTATGCTAGTTACATATTATCTTCATATCATCCTCATGCTAGCTTAATCTCACACTAAATTTTCTCATTTCGGTAACATATCTAGTTTCATATCCATAGCATATCACTAAGATCATAGTTGCATACATTTAGATCTTAGATTAACATATCTCTCATTCTTTTGGTTGTCATCTTAGAGATCAAGTGCTCTTCCAATTTGAGAGCCACCTTGAATCTAAAGGATCCTTGGAGATAGAGGACAGTGAGACGGTTTTGAGAGTTTTTAGTTGACTAACATGTTTTCTTCATTTGAATCCTCCAATATAATGTTTCATTGGTATGCTTGATGTGTTCTTGTTTGTTTCATAGGTGATCACTCTTTCTGGTGTACATTTTTTGTGCCCACTGTGGGGCAACCCACAAATTTCTAACATTTTTCTCGTAGGTTCACGCATAGGATTTTTGAACACGTTGTCTAGAGCATATAACCCCTTGTTCTAGCGCATTTAACTCATCTTTTAGCACATATAACATGTTTCCTGGCGTATTAGACCTCTATTAAAGTACATTTGATCTGTCTTCTTGCACATATAATTCAATTCTTTGGCTCATTTAATCTATAGAGATCAAGTGCTCTTCCAAGCTGAGAGCCACCTTGAATCTGAAGGATCCTTGGAGATAAAGGACAATGAGATGGTTTTGAGAGTTTTAAGTTGATTAACATGTTTTCTTCATTTGAATCCTCCAATATAATGTTTCATTGGTATGCTTGGTGTGTGCGTGTTTGTTTCGCAGGTGATCACTCTTTCTGGTGTACAATATATGTGTGTGTGTGTGTGTACGTGTATATATATATATATATATATATATATATATATATATATATATATATATATATATATATATATGCACACACACATATATACAATATGTATGTATATATATACATGTATACATACATATATACATATATATACATGTATATATATACATATATATACATGTATATATATACATATATATACATGTATATACATATATATACATGTATATATATATATACATGTACATATATATACATGTATATATATGTATATACATGTATATATATATATATATATATACATGTATATATATATACATGTATATACATATATACATGTATATACATATATATACATGTATATATATGTACATGTATATATACATATATATACATGTATATACATATATATACATGTATATATATGTACATGTATATATATATATACATGTATACATATATATACATGTATATATATGTATATACATGTATATATATATATACATGTATACATATATATACATGTATATATATGTATATACATGTATATATATGTATACATGTATATATATATATATATACATGTATATACATATATATACATGTATATATATGTATACATGTATATATATATATATACATGTATATATATATATACATGTATACATATATATACATGTATATATATATATATACATGTATATATATATACATGTATATATATCTGTGTGTGTGTGTGTACATACATATATTTGTATATATAAGTATATACATGTATATATATATATATACATGTATATATATATATATACATGTATACATATATATACATGTATATATATATATATACATGTATATATATATACATGTATATATATCTGTGTGTGTGTGTGTACATACATATATTTGTATATATAAGTATACATACATATGTATGTATATACATGTATATATATATACATATATATGTATGTATACATATACATACATACATGTATACGTGTATACATGTATGTATATGTGTATACATACATATATATGTATATATGTACATACATACATGTATACACGTATACATACATGTATACACGTATACATGTATGTATGTATATGTATACATACATATATATGTATATATATATACATGTATATACATACATATGTATGTATACATGTATATACATATACATACATATATATGTATATACATGTATGTGTGTGTGTGTGTGTGTGTGTGTGTGTGTGTGTATGTATATATGTATATATATATACATGTATATATATATATATACATATATATATATAGATGTATGTATATATATGTATATATATATATATATGTATGTATACATACATATGTATGTATATACATGTATATATATATAGAATATATGTATGTATATACATGTATATATATATAGAATATATGTATGTATACATATACATACATGTATGCTAGGGTTAGGGTTAAGGTCATGCTTCACATCATGATTAGGGTTAGGTTTAGGCTTAGGGTAAGGATTATGGTTAGGGTTATGGTTATGGTTAGGATTATGGCTAGGTTTAGGGTTTACATCATGGTTAGGGTTATGGTTAAGAGTTAGTGTTAGGATTAATGTTAGTGTTTACATCATAGATATGGTTAGGGTTAAGATTTGCATCATGGTTCAGTTTAGGGTTATTACTTTTGGATTAGGTTTTAGGTTGAAGATAGGGTTTAATTATGTTTAGGTTTCATTTTAGGGTTAGATTGTCATAAGGGTTCAATTACAATTAAGGTGAGAGTTCAATTAGGATTGGAATTAGGGTTATGGTTAGGATTATGACTAGGGTTAGGGTTTACATCATGGTTAGGGTTATGATTAAGGGTTAGTGTTAGGATTAATGTTAGTGTTTACATATATATGCATGTATGTATATGTATACATACATATATTCTATATATATATACATGTATATACATACATATGTATGTATACATATATATACATACATATGTATATATATATGTATATATATACATGTATATGTTTATATGTATATATACGTGTGTATATATATATATGTATATATATACATATATACATACATGTGTATATATACATGTATGTATATGTATATGTATATGTATAGACATGTGTATATATACATATACATATACATACATGTATATATATATATATATGTATATATACACATGTACATACATGTGTATATATATGTATATATACACATGTATATACATGTATATACATGTATACATATATACATGTATATACATGTATATATATATATATATTACATATACATATACATTAACACACACATACACACACACACACATATATATATACATATATGTATATGTAATACACACACACACACACACATATACATATATGTACACACACATAGAGTACATATATGCATATATATATGTGTGTGTGTGTGTAAATTTCTATATATATATATGTATATATATATATATATATGTATATGTATATATATATATATATATGTATATGTATATATACATATATCTATATGTATATATGTATACATATATACATGTATAGATGTATATGTATATATATACATGTATATATGTATATATGTGTGTGTGTGTGAAAATATAGGGTGGTGTGTGATGGATAGTAGAGTAAGAAGTGTGCAGAGAAGAGTAGTAGTAGTGTGCGAGCAATATACAGTATGAGTGGTGGAATATGATGTATGAGTGAAGGTGTATGTAGGAAGGTCAGAGTGCAGACAATGTTGCAGTAATCCCTTACCGAATCAGCTGCAAGCAATTGTATTAGCAAAGTGTAGTCACAATGTTGTAGTAATCCCTTATTGGATCTGCTAAAAGCAATTGTGGATAGTTTCGAGAGATTCCTCACTAGATTCGTTGTGAGTTGTTATCTGACTTTATCTTGGAATTGACTTCATGCATTTAGAGATGCAACTTTCCTTAGTTCATTTATTTGTATTTTAGTGAGCATTCTGGCAATAACTCATTTTTGTATTATGGCAGTAAGCCATCCGGCAGACACCATATAACTAGTTATATTATCTTGAGAGTTAACCCTCTATGTGGTTTTTCCCATTGGGTTTTCCACGTATAAAAATTCCATGTTCATTTTGGTAGCTGTGTTTCTCTTTTATTCTGTATTTGTTGATTCATGATGATGAGATTAATTAATAAGGTTAATATATCAATAAAAAATTTATGTGTGGGAATATTGATTCAACCCCCCTCTCTGTATTCTGGTCCATTCAACAATTGGTATCAGAGCTTGGTCCCTTGTCAGTTAGCTTAACCACTTGAGGGCTCGATCCTTGTTGGTTGAATCATGGCACTGATGAGTATGACATAAGATTATCATCTGGATGAAGAATTGAAGATAGCTCTTGAAGATATAGAAAGTGTGGAGTCTGAGAATGAAAAATTGAAATAAAACGTGAAGGTAGTGAATGAATGTGTACAACAGTTGAGAGAACAAATCTGGAAGTTCAAATTGAGACATAAGGAAGTTAATAACCAATTGAAGTAGGCGAATAAAACCATTAAAGATCAGATGCTGAAAATTTGAGGAGGAGAACAAAGTGGAAGAAACCCTGAAAGATTCAATTACGCTAAAAACTGAAGAATGTGAGAAGATGGAACAAGAAGTGAAGAAGTTGAAGGTAGAAACTAAAGCTCTTGAAAGTAGAATTTTTTTGGAAGATTTGATTAACATGAAAAAAACTCAATTAGACAAAATTGGACTAGGATTTCAGACCGATGAATGTTCAAATCAAAATGACAAAGACAAAGGCAAGGAAGTTAAGGTTGAAGTAGAAAAGAAACCTGAAGATGCAAGCAAAATCCAAAATCAGACATCTACTACAAGAAGACTATTGGTTCATCAACCAAATGCAACAAAGGTACCCATCATTTAATGGTTATTGTTTAAAATGCAATAAATTTAGCCATAAGGTTGCAGATTGTAGAAGAATTCAATGTTACAATTGCAAGAAGTTTGGTCACAAAGCAAATTACTATAGAAATCATAATTTGGTTGCAATGAGTAGGATGAATATGAACATTCATGAATATTATAATCTATGCAATGGCTATGGTCACAAAGCTAATCAGTGCAGATATAGAACACATTCACCAAATTCAATGCAGAGGAACATCAATTTTTATAAGTGCAAGTAATCTGAACATTATGCTAATCAGTGTAGAAATGAAGTTGTTATGGAGAAGACTACGGAGAAGAATGTAGTGAAGACTAGTGAATCAAAGAAGAAGGAAGTCATAGTATGGAGAAAAAAAGAGGCAAAAAAATGAGAGCAAGCCTAGTATACCGGAATTTGGTGTAGGCACCTCTTCCTTTGGTAATTGAGCTTATTGTTTTGGCTTAGGAGGAGCTATCAAGGAAAAATTTTCATTCCCCCTCTTCGAAGTAGTTTGTGTTGGATATGTAATCCAGTTATTTAGTGAGTATGTTGACGTCGTCAACAAGACACTTTTTGGCGGCAAATTCCTAGAAGAAACTAACAAGATAAATATGAGAATTTGAAATCATTTTTTCTACATTATGTGAAGAACAGAGTTTTAAGGAGCAGAGAAGTAAAGCAAGTAATCATGGAATTGAAGATGATCATTGAAGAATCGAGTAACAAAGGATTTCAACATTTGGAAAAGGTACAGTTAGATGAATTTGACACTAAGAAGATCAAAAAGATGGAAAGCAGTTTAAATGAAGCAAATTTACAAAAGGTTAATGATTTAGGGAATAAATGAATGGATTTGTGGAGTGAATTCCCTTGGTTTGACAATGAGGATGTCATTAGATTAATCTTAAGTTGAGTGCATAATGATTGTATCATATTGGAGAAACCCTATCCGATTTCTAAGGACATCATTTCAGTTGTTACTAGTCCATGTGAAAGGAAATGCACCAGTTAAGAAGACAATAAAGAACTAGGAAGTTGAAACTCTAACCGATGTGATGGGAATTTAGAGAGTGCTATTGATCAACAAAATTGTTAATCTCGTGGCGAGGTATATTTTGTATGGTATCTCTTATAAGATTTACTTCAGGAACAAGGAAGGTTCTACTTTAGCTATTGTTGTATATGTTGTGCACATGATTGCTATGTAAGATGCAATATTCAGTTTGTGTGAGTTATTAAAAAAATTATTGTTAGAAAACATCAAAATGACAAAAGATCAAGGTTATCCCTTCCAGTTTGGATTGTTGCTTGTATATTTGGCAATGTATTTTTGGGATCTTTACCAGCAAAAGAAAATGTGTTGTGGGAATCTCAAGTCCTGGAAACTAGATAGATCTATCAATATCTAATTGGTTTGGAAAAGAGAGAAGAAATATGTGAAGTTTACTTTAAGTCATTTCAGGACATGTGGTGTATTGGTCTAGTATCCCTTGCTACCGATTCTGCCATGGAGGGTTCGGCCTCTAGAAAGAGGAAGCTGAAGGAGGTTGTGTTTTCTAGTTCTTCGAAATATGAGAAGAATAAGAAAGAACTAAAATAGGGAAATATAATTGAGTTAGATGATCTAGAATCCTCTGTAGCTAAAGAAGAATTAGAGACTGCAGAACAAGAGAAAGATGATTTAGAGGAAGAAGCAAATAATATGCAAAATATGCTAGATAAATTCAATGATGCACATAGAAATCTATTTGAATGCATAAATGAAATGAGAGACTGCATCAATAGAGCCAACAGAGTTTACAAGTATTGTCTACAATGGTCAGTTGCTACAATGAAGTTCAAAGCAAAAGTTGAATCTGTTGAAGAAGAATTAAATTCTATTGGTAAGTCATTTGATTTTGTGAGCGACAAAGATGGTGAGAAAAAGAAGAAGGTAAATTCCCTACAATCCGAGTTATTATCTTTTCAAATATAGAAGGAAGATTATGTGAGCATTTTATGGAGAGTTAAGGAGATTGTTGAGGCTAAGTTGGAACACTTTTTAGCACTTCTTAATGATGTAGTTGAGTATGAGCAAAATCCATCAATTCTAGATAGGTTATCTCATGCTATTGATATGTTGGTTGAATGTTGAAGTTTATTTGTTAGCATCAAACTGGTTGTGCATTAGTGGAAGGTTCTCCTTCCGGAGCTCAAAGATTCTATCTTAGATTAGCTAAGTCCTTAATATTTTTGTTAATGTATTCAAGTTGTTTCATGTTCTCAAGGTGTTGAACGAGATAGAATATTAAGGATTTAGCTAATCTAAGATAGAATCTTTTCAAGCATTAATAGAAATGTCAAGAGATTTTGCTTAAATTAGTATCTTAGTGTGTAGAGATTAAATATTTTAGATATTGAAGTAAGGGATACCCCCTAGGTCTAGTAGTCACAAAAGAGAAAAAGCCATTGTCTTCTATTCATTGGCCATTGATTTGAGAGTCTTGATCATTAAGGATAACTACTTTATAAAGATAACCAGGCAATTAGTTGGGAACACCAACAAGGGGTTCCATCTAAAGGGTTCTAATTGAAGAGGATTAGATCAAACCTCCTCGGATAA